>NC_055968.1:12437228-12587228 GCF_018492685.1 Alosa sapidissima | reverse complement strand
CTACACTTTGTGAATGTGTTAATATTCGTTCTCTAGTTTAAAGAACATTTTGAGCATAAGAGTCCGTTTGTGCAGCTTGTTTTTGAGCAGGATCTTAAAATAATATTTAAAAATTAATAGAAAGACACTACTGTGATGACATTTTGCACTCAGAGTAGGTGAGTTCAGCTGTAGCCTATAGGCCTACTACTGGTGAGTTTGTTATATTTACTTGTACTGTAGCCTATTCAACACTATGCAGTTTGTTGCTGTGTGCTATTATGTAGTATTAAACGCTCTTAGGCTATGACCGCTATGTTCTATGACCGCTATGTTCTATGACCGCTATGTTCTTGCACTATTTTTTCCCATGATTATATTGTTTCAGTTATCCAAAGGGCTCGTAGGATGTCCTTCATTATATGGCAAATTTGTACAATAACAAATGCTAATAAAAGAAAAGTGAGGTACCCCCCTGTCAATGTTCATGCCCCCAAGCCCCCCCCCCCCCCCCCCCCCACACACACACACACCACCCACCCTTTGCTCTCTGGCGCCGTGCCTGACACACACAAACACACACACTCAACTGGAGTTAATATGGCCGGTGAAGACAAATACATTGATGAAAATGAAATCCACATGAAGTATATGATACAAGTGTATGTAACCTGAATCAATCAATTTAAAAGAAAGAGAACACATCACAAGTCTCCAACAGTGACCACAACTTCCTCCTGCTTAAGGATGAGTAAGGGTGAAACTAAAACATGGAGATAAAGAGGAGGAAAGAGAGACAGACACAGAGGAGACTAAGGGAGAGATGGAGAGAAGGGAGCGGGCGAGGGAGGGAAAGATGGATGGATAGAGTGTTCCAGCACAGGGCATTTCAGACAGAGTCGCCACATCCATCATGAGGACAGCTGAGGGCTAAGATGGGTTAGAGCTGCTACCTTTGGACACAGGCAGAGTGTGTGTGTGTGTGTGTGTGTGTGTGTGTGTTTAAGAGATATACAGAAGGAGAGAGAGAGAGAGAGATAGTATGTGCCTGTGTGTGTGAGTGTGGGTGTGTGTGTGTGTGTGTGTGTGTCTTTGCTTGCATAACTTCAACTTGCTGTCCAGTTCTAACCCAAAAGACACAAGGTTTAAAATGCCTTTTTTCTCCTGAGTACACACTGTAATGTATTAGCATAATGTTTCAGTGAAAAGGTGTATCTTTTTAAGATTCAAGGAGTGCTTGCAAATCCATGATAATACAAGACACCAACTCAGCCACACACACACAGTCTACAGAAAGCAGTGATCACTCAGCTTGAATCTACATAGCTGCTCTTTCAACACGCCCTTGATTCTCCATTAAAAACAGCTGTCTAATCAGTCACTGAGTTCTACCCAGGGAGCAGTGAGCATTGGTGCACTGCTGTGCCATGTGTGTGTGTGTGTGTGTGTGTGTGTGTGAGAGTGAGAGAGAGAGAGGGTGACAGAGCCACTGTGGAGCGAGCTGCAGCCTACCAATGAAAGAGAGCTGTCATTATGACAAGCCTACACGGCTCCCCTCAATCCCTGCTTAGGGTCATGCTTTAAACAGCAGAGAGATTCTGTCTACAACACAAAGTGTGTGTGTGTGTGTGTGTGTGTGTGTGTGTGTGTGTTGCATATGATCCTCTTTTACTCTCAAATGAAAAAAGGAATAAACATGGGGGGGGGGGATCGTTTTGTTGACAGCTTTACAAATGTATTTGCTTTTCAAGAGTGCGTGACAGGGGTTGTAAGAAAATGTGCAATTTCTGCATTTGACAGAGCGACTTAACCTGCATTTGACTCCAGAAGAATTTGCAACATGAGCACATCCTGTTACGCACCCGCAAGAGCTTACTCTTCTTCTCCCATGTCAGGTTGCTCTAGTTCTTTTCATGCAGGGTGTATGTGTGTGTATATCTATATGTGCTTATTAACCATTTATAAACCTGTTATAAACAAGTAAATAATTAATCCAATTCCTCATTTTGCTTGTGTGCAATTTTCTCCATTGCCTTCCTGTCTCCATCTCTATATCTTTTGTTTTCAACTTCTTCATAACCTCCCTATATCCCATCTCTTCTGCCTGTTGCCCTTCTCTCTCTCTCTCTCTCCAGGCGTCAGTAAAGGGCGCGCTCAGTGCTTTGTTGTTTGGATGGTGGCTAGTGGAGTGGTGTGCGAGGCAGAGCTGAAGGCCATTAAGAATTCATTGGAGTTAAATGGCCGAGGCAGGAGAGAGTGCTATGAGAAGATTGCCCATCTCAAAGGCCATCACTTATGTGTGTGTGTGTGTGTGGGGGGGGGGGGGGGGGTTGTCTGGAGGTGTGGGAGGGAGTGGAGTGAATTTGTGTGTGTGTGTGTGTGTGTACTGTATGTGTGTCTGAGAGAGAGAGAGAGAGAGAGAGAGAAAAGGGATTGAGTGTGAAGGTGTATGGATGGGAGGATACGTGAGAGAGATATAAAGAGAGAGAGAGAGAGAGAGAGAGAGAGAGAGAGAGAGTGTGTGTGCTTAGCTCTGCTCACAGAAAACCACCTAATTATGAAAAGAGCAGGGACTCAGTCTTGGTTATATGAATGGATTGATCCACAATAAACTCTGACAGCGTCTAATGTAAATGCTGTGGTGCATTAGAGGCATAACGCTGTGGTGTGGTGCTCATCATTACCAGTAGGGGGAGTCCACAAGCCTGAAGCAACCATGGGGGTGAGTGAGGGGAGGGGGAAAACCCTTCACTTTTACCATCTTCATAAGATAAGACATAAACAGGTCATAAACATGACATAACTTGTCAAATGTTATTAACAATTTCATGACAGAGCTGACAGACTGATAGGGTGATAATACCCTACCAGTGTCAGTAACTGTCATGACAGCTCAAAAAGTTGTCATCACATAACAGTTCATAACAGTGAGTTGAAAATATTAAAATGGCATCTGTATCAGCATCTGAGTGATGTGGTTATGCTATTCTAATGAAGAAAACTACTACTCAGGTGTGGGGTGTATACACACAACCTTCCACACAGTATATCATAGCTGTCTCCACCTAGGCAAGTGTCAGAGATGGGAAACCTGGCTTCAGAAAGAAACAGTTTCCTTGTTTCAACCGTTCAGTAACGGCTCAACTCTTCAGGTAGGTAGATGAGCTAATTAGTGAAATCACTTGTTTTAGGTGCATGGGTAGAACCAAAGTGTGGTGGGACTTTTACCTTCTGAAGCCAGGTTTCCCATCTCTGATGAGTGTAATGCATCAGGGTGAGATTAGCCCAAAAGTGTACGCACAATGAGTTACGTTCTGCAGGAGCACGCTCTTCCCTTGTCCTTATCAGCCTGCAGTGCAGTGCAGGTGAGCGGGGATGAGGATGGGTGGCAGTGGTGGATGGCGGCCCAGCGTCATTAATAAATGAGTATCCTGTAACAGTCTGGCCACTGGACAGGATTTTTAAGGACATGCTCCTGGGCCCGAACCTAACGACTCTAAGACATCTGAGCACCCCCCCCCTCTCTCTCTCTCTCTCCTCCACCCATCCCTTATCACTCCCCTCAGCAGGCTCCCTGAGGTCAAGTGAATCGGACGACATTGGGGCGTGACGCACCATGCACTAGAGTGGGACATATGCGAAGGGAGCTCGGTGTGCTCTGCAGTACTGCAGTACATTAATGTTTTTATTATTACTATTTATCACTATTATTTTGCCAGCGCGGCTCTCCTAAGCTCTCCACGGCTTTTCTGATGCATTTTTAATACTTTATTTGGTCGGATTTTGGCCTGAAGAACTGGCATCGTGTCGGCTATAACAAACAGCCACGTCGGGTCCCCCAGCCCCCCGAAATAATGGCCGTCATTACAGGGGAGCGGACACTGGGCACTGTCTATAAGGCTATTACCAGTCGGTGGTGGGAGTCAATTATTCAGCGGCGGTCTACAGGGAGGGAGAGCGGCTCTGCCTGCTGCACCACTTACAACATGCCTAAGTAGGCCAAAGAGACAAGAGAGAGGTGTGTGTGTGTGTGTGGGGGGGGGGGGGGGGTAAATATATATTTATAGGAGGTGCTGCTGCCCGGACAGAGCTGAGGGATGGAGCAGACTACATCTGCATTAAGTCAGTAGTCACACAGTAGACGCCACGGGGGATGCCAGAGTTCCCCCTCATCTGTACTATACCTGAGTTGCCAAACAGCTTGGAAGTGGGTCACTACTGGGTTCTGTAATGAAACAGGAGGATTTGTGTGTGAGCGTGTGTGTGTGTGTGTGTGTGTGTGTTTTGTCTTGGAGTTGTTGTTGGCTCCGAGTTCTCGATGCCACCCATAAATCTGCACAATTATCACTCCAGCTGCGACTGTTTAGGCTGTAATGAACTGTTACCACAATTACAGCTATTGGTGCCGTTGCTAGAATCAACAGTGGTGCTATTATGGTAATAGAGCAACACCACTCTTTGGTGTGATCCGCAGATATCCTACCAGCAGAACAGGCACAACCACCATATTCCTTGAGTTCCATGCCTGCTACCTCAAAAGATGAGTTTGAAATTCTCAACTTTCTGACCACCCTTACTGAGGACGGGGGTTTTCAGCGCCCCCTTGTGGCTAACGCACAATAGTTAGCGTCTATTCCCTGTCTTCCCATGATGCCTGGAAGGCAGTAGTCAGCCCCTTTTGCTGCGCTGCACAAGACATTGGCAATCTATGCTGACAGGCAAATGCTTGCTTAATAGGCTACCACCAAACACAGTGATTCACCAACTGACCCCTTCACCCTGCCCGCATCGGGGCCAATGCAAATAAACCTGGCCCCTACTTACTGTCATTCATATGGATAAACAACTTCTCTCTGGGATCCGTCAGCAGTGTGGGGAAACTGCCACCATCTGAGGAGGCTGGCAAATGAAGCGTGATCCCCATCTTTGCCTTCCGACTGACACCTTCACTCTGAGGCTGGGTCTGTAATAAGGGCGTGCTGAGTTGAGAATTTTCAAACTATTTGCAAGAGCACAGGAATGCAAAACCTTTTTTTCCCCACGTACAGCCTGTGTGTGTGTGTGTGTGTGTGTGTGTGTGTGTGTGTGTGCATGTGTATGTGTGCTCCTTATGAATAGGAAAACTAGGTCTCGTCCTGAATATGGATGCGAGGGGTGACATGAGTCGAGAGAGAGAGAGAAATATACCGCGCACCAAAATAGACGCCATGCTAAGATGCTAATTAAAACATCATTGCCACTCTCGGTCTGCTAGCATGAATTAGCATTAGTGGGCCTGGGTTGTCCCGAGTGCAAAATTCACCCTGACACTAATGCGTGCTTCTGTCCGCTGCGGCGTGCTAACGTGCCGAGCAGAACCACTGGTCTTTGGGAAAACAGGATTATGAAGGCAAGATGAAGTGAGAGGAGGGGGGGGGGGGGGGTCATATTTCAGGATTCAGTTTTTATAGAATAGTGTTGAAATTGAAGACCTGACCAAAGCAATCTGTGGAAGTTATTAAGCGGGTGTTATTAAAAGTTGAGGGGACCCAGTAAGAAGCTCACAAAGAGGGCGATCTAAGTGCCACAAAGAGGATCAGGGCTCTACTGCACAGAGTCCGTGGATTATCTAGGGGGAGAGGGAGGGAGCGAGGAGAGAGAGGAGTGGGGGAAAGGGGGAGAAAGAGAGAAAGTGAGAGGGAGAGAAAAAAGGGGGGGGTGAGAGAGGGGAGGTGAAAGAGAAAGGGAAGACCCCAGGATGGAAAGACAGTAAAGAACATGAGCAGAGGTATAGATAGAGAGGGGGAGGACACAGAAAGAGAGAGAGGGAGGACAGAGAGAGAAAGAGAGAGAGAAACAGATGTGAGTGCTGGAGAAGGCGGTGGAGATGAGGCTGATGTTTATCGCTGTTGACGGTGAGCCCCTCCAAACGGGTCAGATAAATAAAGTTGGAGGCTTTAACCTCCTTCAGGCGCTGCTCTCCCGCTCGCTTGTAGCCACTAAAGCAGAGGGACCGTCCGCAGAGATAAGGGCTGAATATAGCAGCCCCGAATTAATCCTGTTTCCCAAGCACAACACGCTAGTCACATGAAAGGGAAGGAATCTCACAATAGCCCAAAAGTTGTGCTAATGTAAACACACTGGGTGGGTGGATGGCTGAATTCACATGAGGCGCTGAAATGCCACCCAATGGAGTTTCAATAGGAAGAGTTTGCAGGTCATGTTATATGGGTCTGCAAGTATGAGTTCTCAACAAAAGTGCGCCAAAATAATGTGAGAAACATTTCCAGAAAAGCAACCAAAAGACCATGTTTGATAAATTCAATCGACATCTAGAAAGGTTTATCGGCAATGGTTTTTGTTGACTGAACTACTACAATCCCATAACACTATCAATTGCATGAAATAGAAAACTACATCACAAGGATACAACCACTAACCAGAGTTTTCTCTCTTCAGTAGCAACACTTACAATCTGTTGCTATGTGGGTGTTGGATGTACCCACTTGACACACACACTCTCTCTCACACACACACTCTCTCTCTCTCTCTCTCACACACACACACACACACACTCCTTCAGTCATTTGTCCTCTGTGTGCACTCTTTTTACTCTCTCTCTCTCTTGTGTGGTGGATGCAGATGATAAAGCGTAAGGGATCCATCATTGTGCGGCTTCCTGTGAAGGCGAGAGTGGGAGTGTAAACATCGGGTACACAATGTCTCTCCCGCCTGTTGGAAATCACATCTGCGCTCGGCCGGGCGGCTAGCTGCCTACGTGACCGGAACTGAGGCGCAGAGAGCAAGGCCGTTGGAGTGGAGAAAACAGTCTGTTCATTGATCACTTAGAAGCAGGGACATGCAGGAGCAATGGAGAGCAAGAGAGAGAAAAGAAAGTCTGAGAGAGAGAGAGAGAGAGAGAGAGAGAGAGAGAGAGAGAGAGAGAGAGAAAGGCTGAGAGAAAGAGAGAGAGAGAGGCTTACTGCTTTGAATAATTTGGCAGTTTGCCCATAGATATAGATATTTGCAACCAGTTATAGAGGGCTCTGTTCTGAATCGGACGAGAGATATAAGCACAGATGTGACAGTGGGGAGAGGTGTTCCTCTCAGTGATTTTCTTTTGATATCCTTCATTTCTCTTCTCTTAATGCCTCTTTACTCTTGGTCCCATGAAGAGAAGACACATTAAGAGGTGAGAATCAGGCATGGTTGAAATATGTGTGCTGCAAGTACACATTTCAAATTGATCACTGCCATTGAACAGGTTCCATGAGGCTTTTTATGGCCCTCTGGCATTACAGGTGACTCCAGTTTATCATGCTGTAAAGAGAAGAGAGGCGACCGCAGCGTCACAATCAATCATTCTCATCAGCTGATGGACCTGTCCATCCTTTCTTTTGTCTTCCAGTTTCCATAAATGCATTTCACTCCCGTAACCACACCGCCCCTCACCCCCCACCCTCGTTCATTTTCCCTCTCCCTCCAAACCTCTAGGACAATGCAGTGGTCCTCTCCTAACCTGCAGGGTAAGGTTAGGTTATTGACCCTGGCACCCCCCTGCCCGCACGTAATGAAAAACAATTGTCCTGCTATGATGAGACCAGGACAGACAATCAGCTGGGATCAATGGAGGGGTCAGGGGAGAATATTACCTCCCCAAGACCTCCCCAAGACCTGCACCCCCACCACACACACACACACACACACACACACACACACGCAGCAGGCATCAACCAGACGAACAGCACTTTCTATTACTGGACATAACAAATGAGGTGGGGGCAGGGGTGGGGAAGGGGTCAGAAATGAGGCTGAAATATGGTCAGCTTGTGGTGGTTGTGATAGGGGTGGGGGGAGACACCATCAAGTATGTGGCACTGTCGTGACCACCCCACCCATGAAACGAGATTAAATTAGACTTCAGTGCTGGATTTCCCCCACTGAAGATAACAGCAAAGCATGCCATCCACTCTATCAAAGCTAGTCCACCACCGGGCAATCGCTACAGAGGGGTAGTAATCTACTGAGTGAGCATGTCTAGAGAGGCCTTAAACAGTGTCCACATACACAGGTTGTTTCAGTGACCAGAGTAGTAACTCTTCAACTCCATGGGCCTCATTACAGAAAAATATCCTAAGTGCTTGTCCTATATTAACTTAAAGGGATATTCCACCATTTGGGAAATTACTAATTTTCCACCTCCCCTTGAGTTAAACAATTGATTTTTACCTTTCTCCAGTTCATCCAGCCGTTCTCCGAGTCTGGCGATACCAGTTTTAGCTCCTCCCTAGCATAGATCATTGAATCTGACTAGACAATTAGCTTCTCGCCTGCTAGCATCACGTTTAAAAGTGACTAAGATTTCCAGGAATTTTCCTATTTAAAACTTGTCTCCTCTCAAGTTAGAAAGTGTAATAAGACCAACGGAAAATGAAACGTGGCGATTTTCTAGGCTGATTTGACATGGAACTATCCTCTCATTCCAGCGTAATAATCAAGGGGCACCATGAGCACAGCAGCACAATGGTATCATGCAGCACCTGAAAATAGTCCCTGTAGGCTAACTTCCAGCAACAAGGTTGAGCTGCAGCAGACGAATCGGTTAGTGACTGGATTATTACGCCTGAATGAGAGTATAGTTCCATTTTCCAAGGATTGAAGGTGGGACACCACGACAATTGTGGTAAAATAATTCCGTGGAAAAATAATTCTGTGGAAATGCATGGATTCCAGTTGCTTCCAGTTATATTATATTTTGAATCTGATCCTTTATCATACCTGTTCATTCGTACTCGTCGCTCGACTTATCGTGACTAAATTCAAGATGGCGGCGAACGGTAAACTTCCTGAAGGTACTGTCTGTAAATCGTCTTGTAAATAAACCACCAGTGCTTTTTCAAAGTTCTCAATGTCTCGTTTTAAATGTCAAGGCCCTCGGAAGTCTACCAATGAAGTATGGAGCTACTTTGAGCCTCGTAAATGGTGTAAAACAGTGATTTATTTGCATGGCTAGGCCGATGCCCGAGGCACCCCCATCGAAAAACTGTTGGTAGCATTGGCTAACTAGCGCCAGATTTCTGAGTGCAGGGGACAAGCTGAGATGAGCTATGAGACATACGTTTACACTCGGTATCATGTTTCAACACACTTTAGGTCAATATCACACCGGAATTCTCCTTTAAGTTAAGATAGGATTTTTTCCTAAATGCAGTTAGGAAACATGCTTCTGTAATACCAAAAATCCTAAATGCCATCCTAAACTGAGATAAGATATGATTTCATAGTTAGGAAATTTCTGTCAAAGATTCTAGAGCTCTGTTCTAGAATTTTTGGTTTCTGTAATGAGGCCCTGAGGCTACATCATACCATTCCGTTTATGATCACAAAGGTGGCTAGGCAACATCATGATGCCATAGAACACAGGGTAAACTGGAATTTTTGTTCACTTTTGCTTGAGTTTGTGTAGATGTTGGTTGGTTTCAGATTTTTCGATATTGAAATTCAAACTGTGATTTTTGACGATCTGATTTTAATGTGGTTCTGGTTTTTAGCCTGCTGCCTGGCAGCACGGCAGGATGAAGGCAAACAAATTAAGAGATACGTCAAAAGATATGGACTGGTGGAACTAAAAAGAGAACTGAGGGCGTTGGGTGTTAATATTGATGAGGACGTGGATGGGACTAAAAAGAAAATCAAAAAGAAACTACAAAAGCTCCTCATAAAGGAGCTGAAGAAGATCGAGGACAACAAAAACGGACTGGAAAATAGAGCTTATAACGACTACACTATGCCCATGGATACCCCTGAATATGTCCTATCTGCTCTCAATGAACTGGAGGCTTTGATAGTTTACATTGATGATGACGTGGATGAAGCTCAAAGGAAATAAAAAAGGAAGAAGGAACTACAAAGTTTCCTAATAAATGAGCTAAAGGAAGTCGAGCACGGCAAAACTGACCTGGACAACAAAGTTTACAAAGAGACATCAACTATGCCGATGGAGATCCCTGAAGCATCAGAGAGAAATGAAGGAGAAGCCGTGCTGGACATTCTCCTATATAAAGTGGACTCGACTCTGGGTGAGTAGAATACCTGCTCACATTGGGTGTGAGAAATAGCCTTGCATCACCAGAACCCAACTTGAGCAATAAGGGGGCTATGTAAAAAGTGAGCTCACATTTAAAACATCAAAATGGTTCAATAAAATGCTTCTCCAATTTATTTCGCCACAGAAGGACGAATGAAAAGGAAGAGAAAGGGAGAGCATGGAGGCCAGACGCTGGAGACAGGAAAGAAGAGGCTGAGCGGGAAGCCTGTTTCTGGAGTACCCTACAGATTCACAAACGCTCCGTCCCTGGGAGGAGGTTTTGTGTGGTAGGACACAGCAGCAGACGGGACAGACGAGGGCAAGGACCATCATCAACAATTAATAAACCAGAAGCCAGACTAGAGTACATACCGGTATACAGTAATTTCCTGTGTATTAGCTGCATTGTGTATAAACCGCAGGACAGTGTTTTATGCAAGTTAAAAAAAAATAAATAAAAAAAAACATATGAATACCCTATTAGCTGTCCCCGTGTATTAACCTCATAGCTGAAGATTTTTTGCAAGAGCAATGTATAAGCCTAATAGTTCATTATTCGGCTAATAGTTGGGAAATAATGGTCACATTGAAGCTAACATTGTAGAGGAGACTAGCTAGGAGTAGGATATGACTGAGTGTGCTTGTATGACAGCATGTGTGTGTACCGCTGCCTCACCTGGGGTACCTGCGCAGCATGAGGAAGCGTAGGCGCTCCTCCTCCTGGCCTCCTCCAAGGAGCATGGCGGCCGGTGACGTCTCTGGACTCTGCTCCAGACGGAAGCACAGGGACTGCATCCGCACCAGCAGGTGCGAGCACTCCTGTCCCACAGACACCCACTGCATCCCATCAGGGAAACACTCTGGGCCAGATGTACGTAGCCTATTTTGCGAACGTAGCGTTATCAGTGCCATGGACAAACCGCAGATAGCGATCGCTGTGATACCCAAGTTTACGACGTACTTTTCAAACTTTCAATTCATTTCATAAAGGAATCTGCCAAGTAATCTGCGCCTTCCTCTGCCCCCTACCGCAATTTACGAATGTCCACAATTGAACAGCATAGCCTATACCTACTGTACAAGCGCAGTTGATGACAACATTAAAAAGAATCAAAGATCATGAAATAATACCATACATGATAAGAGGTCAACAACGAGAGTTGTAGATGTCAACCAGGGTGGGGAGGGGGCGGCCAACCAGTTTCTGTGCAGTCTTCACTACCCTCTGCAGCCTATTCCTCTCTGCTTCAGTGCAGCTGGTAAACCACACCGTGATGTTGTATGTCAGCAGGCTCTCAATGCAGGCTCTGTAGAAAGTCTCCAGCAGCTTACTGTCCAGTGTGTTCTTCCTGAGCACCCTCAGAAAGTGGAGTCGCTCCTGGGCCTTCTTGGTGACTGCGTCAAAAAATACGGAATGGTGGAACTAAAAAAAGAACTGAGGGCTTTGGGAGTTAATATTGATGAGGACGTGGATGAGACAGTCAGTTTTGGTAGTTATTTTGAATTTAGGACAGGGTCTAAGTTAGGATTCCTAAGTTAGGAAATTCTTGAGTTAGGATGGTTCTGTAATAGCCAAATTCCTATCTTAAGTTAAAATAGGATTTTTTTCCTAAATGCAGTCTGGAAACATGCTTCTGTAATATCAAAAATCCTAAATGCGATCCTAAACTGAGATAGGATAGGATTTCATAGTTAGGAAGTTTCTGTAATGAGGCCCCAGCTCCTTTGGCTCTGACTGCTGGGGACACTGTGGGGATGAGGGCAGGGTGTGTGTGTGTGTGTTGGGCTTGACGGAGGGAGTGGTGTGAGGGTCTGGCTGGCGTGTGTGTCTGTGTGTGTGTGTGTGTGTGTGTGTGTATGTGTTGGCCTAGATGGATGGAGTGGTGTGGCTGTCTAGTCTGTGTGTGTGTGTATGTTGGGCTGGATGGGGTGACCTCGGGTGCTGACTATGAGGCATCACTCATCTCACACACACACTCCCCGCTGCCAGCTCTCCGACCAAGAGCCATGTCTGACTCAGCCTCTCCCGGCTTTGTGTGTCTGCCCCTCTCTCTCTCTCTCTCTCTCTCTCTCTCTCTCTCTCTCTCTCTCTCTCTCTCTCTCTGACGCACACACATTCCTTTCTCTCTGACGCACACACATTCTTTCTCCATCCTACATCCTTTCCCCAATCCCTACTCCATCACTCACTCACTCTCTCACACACACACACACACGCACGCACGCACGCACGCACACGGCTCCACACGCACACAGCTCTCTTCTGATGTCTGACTCACATACACTTACAAACACACTCACTCATCCACTCTCACTTATTTGCCCAAGCCTCACATATTCACACCGTTCACATGCTGAGAATCTCTTGGTGAGCAATTTGGGCCCATATTCACATCATATATTTATACGTACACGTACAGTACATTCAGATCCTGTCAACATGAAACCTCAAACTAAATTTGAGTCTCAGAAACAGACAAACCTATAGGCCTATGGTAAATACAAACAAGAGTTCACCAGAAATTGAGAGACAAAACACAGAAATTGCATCTGTTTTCTGTGGTTCTGTCATCGTATAGTAGGTGATGAGTAGAGATGAACCTGATGAGTAATCAGACTCATATAACAGCACTTATCATTGCTTTGCCCTTCACATTTGAAAAGATGGTAAACGAATGGTGGAAACCATGGCAACGAGGCCACACTTACACAGACAGTATTGAGTGAGGGCTGTTCGTGATCGGTAAGGGACTTCATAAACAGACACAACACCTTCACACCGACAGCTCTCACTTTCAAATGTAAAAACACCAGTGCTACATGTCACTCTATACACAGCAAGATAGTTCCACATTTACAGTCTTTGGTCTGATGAATGTTAACATACAGTATGGACAAGCAGAGAAAGACTTTTTGAGCAAGAGTCTACAGCAGCAGGGAAAGCAGTCAGATTGGCTTGAGGACAATGGGAAGAAAATAAGTAAGGGAGAGAGAGAGAGAGAGAGAGAGAGAACGCGCGCAGTCGACTTTCTCTTCAATTACACGGCCTTTGATTTTGGAAATGATCAACATCTCTCCAAAGGAACTGTGCTACGCTTTACTGGAACAGGAAACTGATAGCCCCCAACTCCACCCCAGTCCAAAACATTCACCCATGCCACATCTCAGACACTCATCGATTCGTGATAGATTTGAAAACAAATCAATGGCCCATTTACTTGTCATGTTTAGCCATGGCGCAACGGGCAACCTCAAGAGCCTTCGACAAGCAACTTCAAGTGCCTTCAAATTGATCACACCAACGATCAATGATGAACTCAGCGATCCCTTTGTCTCCATCGAGGGGCCTTCGGATATCAATCCTGCCCTCTGCAGAAAGCCATGGCTACTCTCTCTGTCTCGTCCTCAGACTGTATTTCTGTATTTCTTGACTCTCTCAGGGCATTAGTCAGCTTATTTCCTGGCTGGAGCTTTATTACTGTCCTCGTTCCAGCGATGTCTGTCTGCGTTCTTCGGAATGATCTGCGTCTGGTCTATAACACCAGGGTCGGTGTCGCATTCGTGAACTTGTTACATTTACTTCACCATGCGCCATTTCCTCCACATAAGTACACTGCAGCAGCATCCGTCAGGAATGCTAGTCAGCACTGTGCATATTCCATACCCTGCTCTGTAGTGCATTTAAACTAACTCTAGGCGACATCTAATCTGTAAACTGAGTGCAAAATTCACCTACGCTGTACATCTTTTCTGTATGCACATTTCTATCCTATATAACATAAAAAGAGTAGGCCTACACCTCTGCCTTCAGTCTGAAGTGGAGTCTGAGATGCTTTAGTCATTTCGCTGTGTTCATCTGTTGTGTAATGTTTTAAGGTAAGGTCAGTGGTCTGTTTAAACATTGTGATGTAAAATCTGCAGGGTATGGTGTGGGTAAGTGATAGAAATAGAAATCTGCTGATTATCTACTATGTGAGCTGCATGGCGCTTCTGTAGAATAGTCAGCATACAACAGCCCATCTGTTTAGTGTATAGCATTCAAAGTAGCCTACTTACAGACCGAGAGCTGCAAGAATATGTACTTTGCAGTGCCGGTGTTAAGTGTTTAAGTCAGTCATGCCTCTGTGGTGTTTCTGTAAAGTAGTTTAGTGTGGTGTGGAGTAGTGTGTGGTGTATATTAGTGTGTGGTGTGTGTATGGTCTGCATCCAGTTGGCCCAGTTCTCTTAGCGGAGCATGGTAATTAGCGGCAAGGGGATTTCAGAGGCTCTCCAGCAGCAGGAGGTCAGCGCGCGCCTCATCCTGCCCATTAATGAGGCCTGCTTAACGCCCGAATTAAAAACTAAATAAATGTCGAGACGTAGTTTCCTGCTCCTGCCTCCTCAGGCCGAAAGGCGCTGCATAAATCAGCCACAAGCTGTAGATTAAATTTCCTCCGCATGTAAGTGCGGACTAAATTATTGTGAGTCGACGCAAGCTGAATTTTTAATCAAGCCGATGAAATGTATCACCGCGTGGCGGCATGTTTAATGCAGGCCATGTTTAGGCTCCGCATTTTCGCAAACGTCAGACCCGCTGCTTTCCTCTTCTTTTTTTGTCTTCATGCAATGTCAAATTGCAGTGTCAACATCACAATGCACGACACTAAACACAAGCAGAAGTTGTCAAAAGGTTAATGTGAAATTATTCAAATGTATTCCCCCGTGTTAATCCTTGCCCATTTCACATACAACTTTAACAACCCACATTGGATTCACTGAGCCCAGGCTGCAGCAATACATCAACCAGCTACTTCCTCTTCATATTCAACCCTGAGTCACAAAAAAAACAGACAAGTAAACAAAGAAAGAGAGGGAAGAAAAAATAAGGTTACTGAATAAAGATCAGGCGGTTATTATTGAGCTCAGAACCTGGGCATGACTGGCTGATGATTATTATTCGATGCACAGCAGCCGACACCGCAATGATGAAGTGACTGAGGATAAAATCTATACATGGAGTCAGACTCAGAGACTGCCTGAGCGGCAAACAGAGAGGAGGGGGGGCGGGTTCACAGATTTGGGGAAGTGGGGTAGAAGAAGCATACAACACACGCACGCACGCACACACGCACGCACACACACGCCACTGTTTAGATAATGCAAAGAGCGGAGTACTGCATGCTGGCACGGGTCCAAGCACACCCACTGTTTCTTCAAATTATCAGCATCAATTTCCCTCCAGTTTGAAACTGTGATAAGTAGATAAGCGCAATGTTTATGAGGACCACAGAAGGGAGCATCTTGTTTATTTATTCATCTTTAATTTTCTCCCACCCCAGAGCCTATTACAGGCCGCCTGCAAATCTAGCTCCCGATGGCAGAGGGAAGATTGATATCGCCGATGCAATGAAAGCCCACGACTGTTCTTGACTCCCGACTAAACTGAGTAATGTGTATTCTGCACCAAGCTCTCTATTTTTTTTTCTTAATCAGGAAGAAGCTAACATGACTACGTCTTATTGGAGTTGCATCACTTAGGTGTAGCCAGACGGCGTCATTGAAATTCTTACACCCAGTATAAGAAGCAGAGTTGTTTTTCAGTTAGTAGACCGGTACGCCTTTTTCCAATTTAAAGCAACATCTCAGTGGACACAGCAACACAACTGCTGTGCATCACTCAGAAACCCTGAGCACTGACCCAGCACTCCGCCTTTCACAAAATGGAGCCACCAAAGCTTAACCAACAGAGAAACCATCGGGAGAAGGGAAGGCTGGAGATTACCCTTTGAGCCACAGATCTTCTGAGAAAAGGCTGCTGTTATAGAGTAAACAGAAAAGCGCTAGAGAGAGAGAGAGAGAGAGAGAGAGAAAGAGAAAGAGCGAGAGAGAGGGAAAATAGAAGCTCTGGGAGCTTGAGCTTGTTTTTTGTGTCGGAACTGAAGTGAAGCCGTGATGCCTAGAGTGAGTTGATGTGTTCTAGTAAGCGGGAGAATGTGTGTGTGTGTGTGGGGGGGGGGGGGGGCATCGGAGTCTTGACCGGTGAGCCTGGGTGTAAACATGGTTGAGCAACCGTGTTTGGCAGTGATGGACGGCAGGGTCTGAGTGGCTCAACCACGCTCACCATGCCTCCAGCCGGAATGTTCCGCAGTTCCGCACCGTGCTCCGCTGGCCAAGTGTGCTGGAAGAGAGGAGAAAAAAATGAACTCAAAATAAAAACAGGTGCTGTTTGGTGGGGTTTTCTCTGCCAGCTTCACAATGAAAAACCTCTCAACATTTACACACACACACACACAGACAAACACACACAGACACACACAGAGACACACACACACAGTCTCTCTTTATTAACTCATTCCCACTTCATTTTCAATAAAATTATTTTAAAGCAACACTATCTCTCCCTTTCTCTCATTTCAGTTTAATCCCCATTGCACATTTATACATTTCAAATTCACATCAACGTACTTCAGAGAGAGGGCATTTTTAAATGATGTCATTAACCAATGAATTGGACAGTCAGTGACTGGCAATGCAAACCTGTCCCACTGCAATTAAAGAGCACAGAAAAATCTGGCAGGCAACACTGCCAAAAGCTCCAACTTTATCCACATCATTAAACTCACAAATAATGTATTCTCCCAGTAATCATTTGCCAGAATAAATAATTCCAGCTCTTATCTGTAGTTGAATACCCCGATATTTCCATTTGAAGCCCCATGGTCAGATACAGGAGATAAGAATTCAAGGCATTTTGAGAAACTCATGAACCATGCAACCATGCATGTTGGATATCTCTGCTAACCTATTTATCAGCTAGAGAGATTATATATGGCAACAAAGTAGCATGAGCAATATCTGATTAAACACTGTAACCAACACAAAGAGGTATGGAGAAGCTCTGTTGAAAATCAGCTAAAATATAGAAGACAGAGGAAAGAGGTCTCATAATAGGCAGATAAATGCTGTAAAACATATCCAACCAGATCGGTTATACCAGTGGTTTTACAGAAATATGCATCTTTGAACTGGCTCCAGCACACATCGCCTGGTAGAACATCAAGCCTGAAGTACATGGGTGCAGCTCCTACAGGAAAACCGGCTCGTCATGAGTTTCACTCAACTAATGCAGAATTCATTGATTTTCTTGGTGTGTAAATAAATAATCTGCTGAACTGGACATAATATCAGACTGAGAACAGCACTGAATGACTCGTTCAGTTGCCTTTCCTCTTTGATCAAATTGTGTTAAAAAATGTGTGTTACTAGTCCATCTTTTCCCACAAGGTAACAGTCAGAACATAATTATGTTAAGGATATGTCAAAGGATAACCACTATGCATGGCTATGCAGTCTGCATTGATTTCAACGCATGAGATGATTTGCAAGAACACTGCCTCAAGCTGCAAGCTGCAAAAAAAAAAGACAGAAAAAACAAGGGGAGGAAAAAACGACAAAATTCTCTTTTCTACCTTTAGAGCTGGCTTTCTAGGGAGAGATGAGTCTATTTATACTGTTCTAACTGGGTCAAACTTCTGCCCTTGGGGCAAGCGCCAGGCTTTTTAATTACCTAGGTAACACAAGAAGAGGCAAACTGCACTGTAACAACAGAGAAGGACCCGTCACATGAAGACCAATGAGAGAGACAGAGAGGAGAGAAGCAGAAAGGCAGAGAAAGAGAATTAGGAAAAGACAGACAGTGAGATGCAGTGAGAGAAGAAAAGATTAGGGGAGAGAGAGAGAGAGGGAGAGAGAGAGAGAGAGAAAGAGAGAGAGAGACAAAACCCTCTCTACCTCCTTGGAGTGGGATAACAGGATCTGTCAAATACACAGAAATGCTTGCTCAGCCTCCATGTCTTTTGGCAAGGGATAGAAGCTCATGCACAGGTCAGGTCACCTTACCCATCCAGTAAACACCCCCCAAACACCAGCTAACACACAGAAAGCCTGATAATCACCTCACCGTCGACAAAACACGGGGCAGAGGAAGGGGAACTGCTGTACACCACCACAAGTAGGCCACCGCTAGCAATTTCTGTTAAGGGCCGTCTGTCAGTGCAGGGCCATTGGAGTCATATTAAAGGTACTTTTTAGAGATTATGATCAATTTCTAAACAGATACCCTAGCTGTCCATTCTGTGACTACACTGTTAAAACCCGGTTGTCGTCTACAGCTGTGGCTCTGTGAACCAGAAACACACAAAGTGGAGCAAGCCTGTGGCACCCAAACCATAACAAAACTCGCCAATGTTCCGTGCCAATCACGGAAGAAGGGGGAGGAGGGAGGGGGCAAATGTGTGTGTGTGTGTGTGTGTTGGCGGGGTGGGGGGTGTTGCTGTCTGATGTTTTGTTTTGTGCTTTGTTCACATATCAACAGATGGGACATCAGAACTTGACGACAATTGATAGTCTAGGGAGTCTAGCTTATTCTCTTATGACTGTGAATGGGTATTTACTCATGTAAGTGGACAAAAGTAATGCAGTAAGTATAATAGAGAAAGCTCAAAACTCTAGCAAACCTGACACTTTTAAAGTTTCAAATGCTGGTCAGCAGCAAACTTATAATGGGTTCGTAACCCTCCTGATTAGCAGTAAAGAGTTCCATTATAGTGCTGGTTGCCTCTCCAGCCATGGTAGAAAACCAACTGCGAGTGTGTTTTCACAAAAGTCATTTAAAACAGAAAAATAATGGATCTATTCAGAATAATGGCATAAAGACCTATCAAAAGTACCACTTCTCCTGTTTGCTGATACTTTCACAGTATCCCAGGTGTTGTGTAGGTGCAGCTCAAACGCGCTCACCTGAGGGGGGGGGATCAGAGGTCAGAAGCAAATTGCATTGTGGGTAAACAGCTCCACCCACACACTGGCCCAAAACCCAATTCCATCATCCCACGTGCATTGCTGCAGTGCTTTTTGTTGTGCAAATTATATTGAGCACCACATTTTCCAACAGACATACAAATCCACAGAAAAACATTTACTCACACACATTCATGCACACACACACACACACACACACACAAAACGGCTCCATCCTTGAGCGCTACTCCTACCTGGCAGCTCACAGTGTGGCGCCTTCCATCGACTCCGTGGTAACCGCCAGTGGGCGGGAGTGAACACAAACACCGCTGTCTACTCAGGGGGGGTGGTGGGGTGGCCATGCGGTCTAAACATCAGAAGTCTGCCATGGTGGAGGATCCATTTCCCCTCCTCTTCCTCCTGCTCGGCGGTCCCACGCCATTCCCTCCTCTGCCTCTAATCAGACACAAGTGGTTCCAGGTTGGGGGGGCCAGTGCATGGGCAGGACAAGTTTGTCACAATTAACCGTGGAAGTGCTGAAACAGAGGACAGCAGCACTCTCAAATGAATGGAGATCACCATGTTCTCCTCAGGAACAAGGCAGGGGAGCTATTCATCCTGGTACCTTAAAGGAGAGTTAAAGCATTTTTTCATTTTTCATCCCTATTGTTAGATGTCTTTTGGTACTACTAAGGACAAAAAATAACAAAAATCTGTTTGGTAGTGAGCTAGCTAGCCTGCTAATGCTGGTAATGTCTAAGCACCTACAGTACAACACACATTCACTACTCACAAAAAGTTAGGGATGGCTTTCAGGAGAAATGTAATGTTTCAGTACAGAAAGTACTGAAACGTTAAAAAGTTGGACGTGCGCATTCAAACGTTTAGAGAAGGTCACTTGAGTTCACCTGTAAAGGTTATAGTGGATTTTAGGTTCATCCTGAAATTTCACCTGAAAGCCAAATATCCCTGACTTTTTGTGAGTAGTGTATATGGGGGCAGATGGCTAACATCTCATTAAATATGTGGGAATGGAAATGGGATCTGAAATAACCTGTCTAGAACAGCAGCTATACAGTAGTACTTCAACAGTGGAGGGTGACATGCTCTTCACAGGTAGTCTGACCAGTGGCCAGTTAGCGACATGAGAGGATGACCTATAATTTTGAAATTGAAAGTGACTGTGGTAAACGGTAGTAGCAGGCTTGGAATTTCACCATTCTGGGGGCAAGGCCAC
The DNA here is from genome assembly GCF_018492685.1 of Alosa sapidissima. Classification (NCBI taxonomy): domain Eukaryota; kingdom Metazoa; phylum Chordata; class Actinopteri; order Clupeiformes; family Clupeidae; genus Alosa; species Alosa sapidissima. The sequence continues at coordinate 12,567,168 of NC_055968.1, read as the reverse complement.
TTGGCCTTCAGTTGGGCATATTTGGTGGGGGGCACAAAGGCCACATGTCAGGGCACCAAGGCCAAAGTAAACTATACAGTAGTAGGCTATAAAAATGATCAGTTTTATTTAGCCTATTCACTGCAGTAGACCTGCATCACTGTATGAAACATTACAAAAACATCAAATATGACATATTACATAGAACTGTAAATCATCTGATCATCTAATATTTACAGGTATCTAGGCTATATATAACATTTATTTTATATTTGGCCTGTTATAAAATCATGTATTGAACAATTTAACCACAGCTCAGCTTTAAGAAACTCAAATAGCCTAGATGCATGCTTAGCATTTTGTGCTCATTAGGCTAAGGCTACTTTCACAAACTCAGTCAGCTGTCCTCTGATTTACCAATATCTAGGCGATATTTGTAACATTTGTTTTGTATTTGGTTATGAAATCATGTGGAACAATTTAAACACATAGTAAAACGTAAAGCGCAAATTTGGAGACATCCATGCATGTCGAAATTTACTGCAAATTCAAAACTGGATTACTCTGGAACGGCTAACTGTACAGGGGACTGCTTACACCTTTGTGTTCAGTAAGGTATGCTGTTTATTCTGATATTGGTTTGTTGTGTGTTAAAAGAAGGGTTCGTGAAGTATTCCACCGAGATGAATGGATTGGGAGATCATGGGACGCAAAACCTTCAGTAGAATGTATGATTAAATTGAATTATATTATTTACTTTTCTCGCGAACCGTTCAACTCAGCAGTTATCGGGTAACATCGTTTAAAAGCTGAGAAAAAGCTCTTTCATGTGATACTTGTGATGTCTGTGTGATGAACAGGCTACTTCGCGAGTAGTTCAACTGAGATGAATGGGTGAATTTGGACGCACTTTCTTTCTTGCGCTGTCACTGTCTCCACTGAGTAAAAGACTAAATTAATTTGCGCTGTGAATGCTAAGATTATTTTGACAGGCCACAGGCTAAATAAAAATCGCTATTGGTAGGATGCAAAGCAGAATATTGAAAGAAGGGGGCACCAAGGCCACCGTGGCCTGTAAACCTCTGATTTTCAAATGGGCCTCACGGCCAACGCAAGAGGCAACGACGGCCATGGCCGTCGTGGCCGCCATGAAATTCCTAGTAGCAACACCTGCAAACTTAAAAAAAACTGCAGTCAGAAGAATGTGTAAATGTAAGTACAGCAAAGGTAGGCCTGCATACAGTTTCCTGACTGCCGATGCAGTTTATCAAGGTTAGGAATCCCTAATCAATGGGATTGGTAAGGCTGGACCAATGATTTCAAAATGAACGCAGTCTATGCGCCCATTACGATGCTAGAGTTGGAAACATTTCCCAATCATGAGAGAGAGGCCAGACTCTCTTCAAGAAGTGAAACAAGTAGGGAGTTTAATATAACAGGCTACAGTATTTCACAGGCCTGGAGTCAGAAAAGTGACATCCACTTTGGGGAGACATAAGAGACGACTGAATGCCTTAGGGCCTAATGTAATGTTTTAACACCCCTTTGAAAGATATCATTAGTTCTGTGTCAGTGTTTAGAGTCCCAGGGTAGAGGACCTGATCCGGGATCACTTCTTTCCATTAACTCTGCAGTAGAATATGCTTCACATCGACAGAAGTGGCCTGATCCCTGTACAGCAGTCTTACTTTAATTCCTCTGCTTTGTGTGTGCAGCTACGATGTTGTCTCTACATGGCGCCTGCCCTAGTCGGCTTATTTCAAAGCCCATTTCAAACCCCATGTGTCTGACACTCTAATGCCTTCCGACACTGGGGAATACCTTCAGACAATTTCATTGCGAGATTTCATTACAAACTATAGGCGAGGAAATAGGCTTTTCATACCCCATCTATTTCCCCTATTGAGTTCCGAGAGACCATGGACACGTGGCTCTTCTCCTCCTCAACAGTAGGATGGAGAGGAGGATGGAGGATGTAGGATGGTCTTCTCCACCTGATCCCTTGTTCTTCCATCCCTCCGTTTTTTTTTTTTTCTGTTTCTTTTTTTGTTGTTAATTGGCTTGGAAATTGACGGTGAGGAGACGGTGCGGCAGCCTGATGCTTCTTGTGCAATCTCACATCTGGTAATGAGTTTCTTATGCTCAAGTCCCAGCGGAGGAGTCAGGGCAGGGAAAAGTGTGGCTACTGCAATACTACAGAGAGAGAGAGAGAGAGAGAGAGAGAGAGAGAGAGAGAGAGAGAGAGAGAGAGCGAGAGGATGGAGAGAAAGAGGAAAGGGAGAGAAAGAGAGAATAGGAAGAGAGGGAGGGAAGAAAGGTGAATGAGTAAAAGAGGAAAAAACAAAAGAGAGAAGAGGAGAAAAGCAATGGAAGGGAGGGGCTAAGGAGCCAGGCACGTAAGGAGCTAGACAGGGAGAAGGTTGGTCAGGCTCCCTGCTCCTCAAGCAGACGCTGCAGCACCAGCACCAGCAGGAGAGAAGGGAGAGGGAGAGCGCTCACATGACCACAGGAGGACTGCAGCTCCGACCCCACACAGGTCTGCCTCCACTGCACATCACCAAGGGAAATACTGCAGTTTCGCACACACACTCACACACAGAGCTTGTTCCTTATACGTGCAAATAAGAAAGCACACACAGAAACACATAGTGCTCAAAGGCTACAAAGGGTACTTACAGTAAAATATTTATTTCCCTGATGTTCAACACAGCAAAATATTGCTATTGAGTTATAGAAATGACCTCCCTCCACTCTCAATGATACTTTCAAAAATAAAAACAAAACACAGAGACCATGTCAAAAATATGCTGAAGGTCCTAAAGTCAAAATATTTAAAATCAGCAGTGAAATTGAAATCAATGTGCGTTGCCTTTAAGTACCCTTTTGTCATGTTCTTGACCTGGACCCTTTGGAGAAGTTCACATGCACACAATGGGGGGTGCAAACCCTGACCTACATACACAGAGAGAGAGAGAGAGAGAGAGAGAGAGAGAGAGAGAGAGAGAGAGAGAGAACTCTTCTCATCTTCCCTCCTTACTAACAGAGGTACCACAGTGTTGGCAAAAAAAAGCCTCCAACACGCTGTACTGACACACCACTTTCTTCTGCTCCCTCGACTTCTGCACTTGATAGAGAAACACTCAAATTCATCTGGTCCTCGAGGCTGGAGCGAGTCAGACTGGGTTTGAAGAGTGCGCTGCTTGCGTCACTGCCCGGAACCTATAGCACACACATTAAAGGAAGTGCCTGGGCCCTTTGATGAATAATGCACATCATAATGCTACCCACTGTATGGGGCCATTATGCTAATCAGACGATTACGGCTAATCACATCCACATTTAGAGCGGTTTCATTATTAACGCGATAATATTGCGCTGCGAAATGCGGTCAACATTACGCGAGAGCATCCCGACTCATTTTACACTCTAATGAAACAGGCTTACACTTACGCCTCATCCATCTAACACGTACGCACACACACACACACACGCATGCGCACACACACACGCACACACACACACACACACACAGCTGAACAGTAAATCAGAGTACACACACACACAGTAACAGCTGTGCTATGTCATCACTGAAATGAGAGATTGTCACATTACACATCACATAAGGATATTAGTGTGAATTTCAAGGCTTAGTCCCTGTGGCCATGCCTGGTTATGCATCTCAGGCTGAAGACCAGATCCAGGTTTATATATCAGCCTTCTGATATAGGTTTCCTAACATGCAGAATCCAGAGCACTAACATCCTGCACTGCTAAGCTAACCGGAGGAGACCTTAAGATACATTCACATGTACGTACATGTAATCTCCCAACAGGAAAAAGGCTAAAGGCAAGTCTGACAGATCAGTGGAGAAACAGAGGAGGAAGAAGACAGATGATTAGTGGGAAAATACAATGCTACTGGTGACCACTGCCGAGTGTTACTATTGATGGTAAAGTCCAGTGTATGGTTCTGCTCTCCTGAGTGTCACTTGCTGGGGAGGGCCTGAGAGAGGACTGGCGTGGGGGACAGCACTCCCCCTAACTGGCCTGGGGGCCCAGGGGCCAGGGGAGAGGGAGCCTGGGGAAGTGGCAGGAAGATACCACCACCACCACCGCCAGAGACGATAGACAATTTCCCCTCCTTCTCTTTGGCCTTCTCGGCACTCTCTCGCTCCTTCACGCTGTTTAGCAGCTGGCGGACGCTCTTGGAGAAGACGGCCCGCGGGTCAGTGGCGGGCAGCGCCGGACAGTCGCAGCTGGCCCTCAGCTCCAGAGCCTGTGGGTGACATGGGAGAAGACAGATAACCTTTCACCTTTGACCTCTCACCTGAGGCAGACAGATTTACATGTGCTCTATTACCCAACACAAACCTTCACATCAATGTACATTTGTGTATTTGTGTGAAATGTATGTAAGATGTAATTTCGCAAGCACATTATGACACATTTTATCTTCCACTCTCCTTAAAATTACATGCAACGCAAAAGCGCAATTTAATTTTTCCCATAGATAAAATGTCGTCTTCCCATCAAAATTTGCCCACGTTGAAAGCACTGTTGCTCCTTAATCTGCTCGTAAATTGTGTTTCATCCTAATGCATAATGTGGCTGTACATTGAAGTTGCTTTCACCCTTCCATTTCAACATTAAGGCATGTCGGCCTTGAAGCCGCTTATCAGCCTGTCTAATGTGTAGCCCAAGGTAGTCATGCACGCGTGCAGAATGCAGATGCTCCTCCACTCAGGTAAAAAGGTGATGCATTTTAGCGGCTAGCGAGCTGCCTGGAGGATGAACCCAGTCCTTTGGTATTGGTGTTACCGGCATCGTGCTTTTGCCAGCTGTGCTGCATGGAGGAGTCATTGAACACCCTCCGTATATTAGAATCAGCAGGTTAGACAGCACGGGGCTGTCATGACCACTCCCCCTTCTCTCATCTATTCTCAAAACGTCTCCCTTTAGACCTCTTCTTTCACATGCTTTGTGAGTGTGAATGGCTTAATGTGGGTCACTGAGGTCAGGTCTGTGGTTATATTCACTGACCTCCACGGACCTATCCCACCTGATTGACATTCATGACAGGGGACTGAGGCAATAGATAGAAATGGTGAGACAGAGAGAGAGAAAGAGAGAGAGAGAGAGAGAGAGAGAGAGAGAGAGAGAGAGAGAGAGAGAGAGAGAGAAAGAGAGAGATAGAGAAAGAGAGAGAGAGAGAGAGAGAGAGAGAGAGAGAGAGATGATGTGAAAGGATTTTCTTCGACAGACGTTTCTGATTTTGTCCAGCATGTAATGAGACCAAAGAAGCGAGTGTGTGTTTGAAGATGAGGTCATCAGGGTCGTTTCCATGGCACAGAAATACACCGCCTAAGTAAACAGCTCTTTATTAAAGCTGCTCTCATTCAACTAGTATTACAACAGCCATCCAGACAGGAGACATATACAGCTATTTCACTTCAACCTGGCCACACTAAAAAACACATACACACAGAGACAGACCTTACACACATACACACAGTAACACAAGCTCATATACACAAACATACACATACACACAGAGATCCATAGATCCAGAGAGAGAGAAAGAGAGAGAGACTGGCACACACAAACACAGACAGACAAACACACAACTATGTGTGTCATCAGGTAATCTGAGGTAAACAGCACATCCTGAGATTATGGAGGATATTGAGATTCATTTTTGTATATTTTGTTTTTAAAGGTCCAATATTTAGCAAATAATGGAAAATAAACTGTAACCATTCCAAAAATGATCACCATATGTTGTCAGAGAGTAAGGAAACACGATGAATTGAAGTAATGGCTTATTTGACAACATTACTCTAACCCGTCAGACTGTAACTTTCCAAGGCGTGAGGCACAACCGCATTCGCCTTTCCTCCTCCTCCTCCTCCTCCTCCTCCTCCCCCTTGCCCTTCCTCTGCCCACCAGCACACACACACACACACACATCAATTCCACTCCAGCACACCGCAGGCCGCCACTCACTGCTGCTGTTCGGCCTCAGCCTCGGCCTTAAAAGCCATTTGCACGTCGATACGTGTGAGGATTTTTCCAGAGAGATCCATCCAGCTGACGCAAAGGCCTGAAACACCACGCACACAGAGGTCGAGGAAGATGGTCTGAGCCAAAGTCAAAAAGGCCCCCCGTGGGGAAGGGGTGAAAAACGTCTCTTCCTGTTGGCTTTCAAACTGGATATTTAACAGGCGAGGTGAGGGTGTGTGTATGGGTGTGTATGTGTATGTGTATGTGTGTGGCGAATGATGGCTGTGCACTAGCCATGTTAATTGGCACCGCTAAACAGAGGCATGCTCTGGGTTAAAGAGGCTCTCAGAAATTAGACAGCGAAAGTGGTTCACATTGGAATTAGAAAAGTTGTCCTAAGGGTGTATGCTGATAACTGAGAAAGGCAGATACACAGGCAGTAACAAACAGACAAACACACACACACACACACACACCAGGGCAGTCACACACACAGACACACAGTTGATGAACAATTAGTTCTTTCGCCATCTGTTCCCCCTGCGTTTGATGCACCTAACTGCCAGCAAGGAGGCAGGATTCCTTTCTGCAGCTTAAAGTTCATGTTCAAGGTTAAGTGAGCCCCTGTGTGTGACAAATACACACAAACACAACTACACACACACACATACTCAACCACAGAGACACACACATACACACACACGCATAAATGACAGCTACTTTGGAGCGTGGCCATGTTCTTTACTGCTGCCCTTCAGTCCTGATGAGTTTAAGTTCTGGTGATCTTTTCTACCATAGAGACAAAATGCTACCTTTAACTAAATGGTATGTGCTGCAGCGAAGGGAAATATGCCAGAGGCATCCAAAGATACGACGCCATAACAAAACGGTGTAAAGGCAGAGGGGGCCTGTGGTGTTGTACTCACAATCACAGTAAAAAGCTTCATGCAGAACGTAAAAACAAAATAGACTAGAGAAGGAAGTGAGACCAAAGAGAAGGAGTGAGAGGAGGGAAAGAGAGAAGGGGGGGGGGAGTGGAGGAGGGAACAAAAGTGAAGAATATTGCTGCTGTGGAGATCAATCGGCAAACCACTAATGCAAGAACTCTTTATTACATTACAGCCAGATCTGTGAGGCCGAGAAAGCGCAAATGTTTAGCCTAATTAGCACTAGCTGGAAGATGATTCCATCTGAGGTAATGTCTTCTTCAACTAGAGTGTGCGCAAGCAGCTCTGGATGATGCAATCACAGCGCTGCACGCGCTTAGCAGGAAACCAAAAAAGATTGCATTGGAGGAGTGCTTAGCGCAGTCTCCTGACACAGATACCATTAGGCCGTCTGGTCTGGTAGCCGATGCTGGGGGCTACTGAGCACACGTTCCGTTGAGAGGGGTGTGTTGGGGGGAGAGGGGGAAGGGGGGGTGTGTGTCTCAGGACTGCCGACGCCAATAGGGGCCAAACGTGTCTCACTCTCGTCCCTCTTGACTAGCCAACTTCCTCTCCGGCGTCGAGTCCGCTGCGCGGCTAATGGCTTAATCGGTCTTCCGTGACGGCCAATGCAAATGTCCTGTGAATTATTGAGGAGATGCGGCTGTTTATAACGAGCAGGGTTGCCCATTGTTGGTCACTAGGAGCCTGGGCGACTGGACGTGCAGCCTGTGGCTCCACACTCTCTCTCTCTCCCAGAAGACCCTCCCTACCTACATTCTAGCCTCCAGCTTCTCTCTTTACAATGCACTTCCTGACTCTACAGCTGCTTCATTGTACCCTGACAACTTACCTGAAAGGAACGGACAGTATGTGTGTGTTCATTTGTATGTGTGCCAGTTTCTGTCTGAGAAAGTGAGTATGTGTTTGAGTGTATGTGTATGTGTATGTTGTGTGTGTGTGTGTGTGTGTGTGTGTATACACCACTCTGCCTTCACTGCCACAGGTCTCCATTAGCAGTAAAACCGAGCGGTCTCCTGGCATCTCGTTACGCTAAGCCTGCCTCTGCAGCGCTAACTTAACAGCTGCTCTTTAAAGCACCACCGTCTCCCGTCCTCCCGTTAACCGCTCTCCGGCTCTAACCCGCAGTCAAAACAACTTCCGACCCACAGTCCCACCAGCTCACCGCTCGCCTAGCCCAGCCCAGACAAGCTGTGCTGCCAACGTCTAGACGAGCATCCCCGCCAGACTCAGGGTGTGTGCATGCGTGGGTGTGCGCGCGTGTGCGTGTGTGTGTGTGTGTGTGTGTGTGTGGGGGGGAGGGTTGAGTTGGTTGCTGTTCCAGAGGATGTAGGGTTAATGAGCTGCAGCAGCAGGCCTGTGTGGAGTGGGGAGCAGTGTGTGTATGTGTGTGTGTGTGTGTGTGTGTGTGTGTGTGTGTGTACCTGAGGGATGAGGCGGTCCAGTTGGTTGACCCGGTTCCGGTGGGACGGGTGGGTGGAGAGCCACTCGGGCACGGTGGGCTCGCCCCGCAGCTGATCCGAGATCTCCATCTGCTGCCAGAACACTGGCCCGGCCCGCACGTCCGCACACGCCTACGGGAGAGAGAGAGAGAGAGAGAGAGAGAGAGAAGAGAGAGAGAGAGAGAGAGAGAGAGAGAGAGAGAGAGATGTAGATGAGGGATGGAGGAGGCAGAGAAAGAAAGAAAGAAAGAAAGAAAAGAAAAAAGGAGAGAAAAATATGAGGGATGGAAAAATGAGAACATGAAGGAGGAAAGGGAAACAATGATGGAGAGAACAGTGAAATATGGAGAGAGAGAGAGAGAGAGAGAGAGAGAGAGAGAGAGAGAGAGAGAGAGAGAGAGAGAGAGAGAGAGAGAGAGAGAGAGAGAGAGAGAGAGAGAGAGAGAGAGAGAGAGCGCAAGGCAGACAGATGGGCATCCTGAAAGAGAGTAGCCAGTGGGAGATCCATATAGGAATACGTTCACCTGAGCTGACACCCTAAAATGGATGATGCACTTACGTCGCCATATTTCATGTAGTCTACTGGGGTCATACGGGAGTCTCTCTGCATGTAAACAGGCCATAAGCAAAGCAGTGGTACACATTTATGGCAAATGGCTCCTTTAGTCACAGGTTTGAGTGCTCTTCAGTATCCAGGACAACAGCCTACATCTCATGCACCCCCGCAGGCAGTTTACATCTCACACGGCACAGGACTGTTCCAGTACCCTGAATTAGGCCAAGCACTCCCAATTACACTGGGCTTCCACCAAAACGGGTCACATTCCACTGTGCCACTTACCACTGCAGGTCTCCAGAACCGTTGTCTAGGTAACCGCCTCTGTCCTTCACTCAGCTCCACATGTGATGTGGGCCTCTCTGAGCATGTGTTACAGCAGAAGCTCTCTTTCTTTCTTTCTCTCTCTCTCTTGCATTCTCTCTATCCCTCTCACACACACTGACTGACTGACTGACTGAGGGCATCTCTCTCTCTCTCTCTCCACCAGACACATCTGAAAACACTGACCCGCTTCTCCCCACTGAATCTCCATCAGCTCAAGCCAAACGGAGGAAGAGCACCAGGCAGCAGGAGCTTTGAAAGCGCTTGTCAACATTGCCACCTAGTGGCACCTCGGGAAAATGATCACCAATGTCAATGGAACAGAATGGCAGAATGAGGCACTTCAGCAGTGTTATCTCATTAATGTATGTGTTCGATGTATGTCTTTGTCTAATTTTTTTTCACTATTCGTCCTCTATGCATCCATGTCCCTTAAGCTTGTTAATGAAATGTAATGGACATAATCTCACATTGTCTTGATCTAACACAGGGATTCCAAGTCTTGCACCATCTCCCCTCCCTCCTAACATTGCTTGTTTTCCATCTTCCCCTGACAAGGCAGTCTGACCCTTGCTGTCCATGAGCCTTTTAATAACAATCATTTCAACCAGGTTTGTGTAGAATGTGGTTTATGCACAGAAGGCTATTTAGCCAGCTCATATATTTACAGTGGAACATCAGCTGTGTTGTAACTGCATCTTCTGCATATATTCTACTCCCATTGTGTTCACTCGGACACTGAAAGTCGTACTTACGTTATGCCCAACAGGGCAACTCTTTATTCAACTTTTATTTGACACACACATAAATCCTTCAGCATCTTAACTTGCTCATTCACTGAGTGCAACACCCAACTGGGTCCGTGCAAACAAAAGGTACACTAAAAGAATAACCGCTACAACACAGGTGATGCTCCACTGGAAATATATATGAGCTGCCTAAGAGACTTTCTAGGCCTAAACCCCATTAGACTGGACAAACTGCTTTCATTGTGCAACAGTCACTCTTGTCATACACAGAGCAGACACACAGAGGACCGCAACACAGGTGTGCTTCTTCAAACAATAGCACACAATGGACCCACAATGCTATAGAGTCATCACTGTGAGGAATTACAATTGAGTCTAATTCACTGTGCCACAGGGACGTTTGCCAGCTGAAAGCAAAAGGTGGCCCTGAGAGACAAAGGCCCTGTGTCGGAGTGCCACAGGAGACACAGGAAACCGCTAGTTGAGACAGCATCAGCATCACCGTGGTGACAGTGGCGGCGGCAGCACCTTGGCAGCCAGCTGCAGTCCGACCTGGTCCGCCTCCGCCTCCAGCTTCCTGCTGTACGGCCGATCAAACATGAACTGGAGCAAACACACACACAAACAGACGTATGAGAAGGACACATGGAGAAAGACATCACCCAGAGAGATGAGAGCCAAGAGAATGGCAGAGAGATAACAAATGGAATAGACTTTTACAAAGTGTTCCATTTCAAAAACTCAGTTCCTGAAAAAAATTGGCACACAACCATTTTTCTGCTTCATTTGAAAGCCTGTCTTCACTGAGATATTGCCTACGCTACCTAATTTTCTAAAAAACAAGAATATGTGACAGCGAAGCAGTTCTTCTTAAAGAGGAAACCTGCCAGCCTGAAAAGCCTGGGAAGAATAGTTCGCTTTGTAACGGCGAGCCGAGGGCTTTATTATTCGTAACGTTGAGACGCTCTTTGCCGTGGAGAAATCGGCGGACTGTGCAGTAACTCAATTTTACTGAGCGCTTGATGTATGTCAAACACCCCGAGATCGATACCAGAGAGTGTTAGTGACTGCAGGTTTAACACAAAAACAATAATAGAACGCCTGTACTGTCTGACGCACTAGACAGCTATTTTGCACTAAATGCTAAACGCAACCCATAACTAGATAAACATCCCACAATCCCTTTCTGACTGAAGGTGGCGTAGATTCTGAGGTCATGCCAGATTTCTTTCATCCTCTACCATTTTTAAAAGATGCAAAAGCTGATAATGACCAAAGATTTTCAAGCGCTCTAAAATCTTTGATTGTGACTATCCACATGCCTGGGCCGTATCATAGGCTCTAAAATCTTTGATTGTGACTATCCACATGCCTGGGCCATATCATAGGTAGTGGGGCCATTTGCAGGAAGTACATTAGAGGGTTCAAGAGTCCCCTGATCCCATTATTGCCTCCTGCTCCAGATTGACCCCCATGCAACAGGGGCAGCTAGATTAAAGCCCGACGCTCACACATTCCTTACTCTATCATAATTAGCAAAAGTGCATGGTCATCTCCTTTTGGACATTTACATCCCTCATGCATTAGAAACCAGGGGCCTCATGTACAAAGACTTGCATGGATTTCATACTAAAACATTGCGTACGTGCAAACCTGAAAAGTAGCGTACGCACAAAAAAATCCTGATGTATGAAACTGCGTACGCAGCATTCCACGCAGCCTTTCTTTGTACATCCCAATTAACATGAAATTAAGCAGACCTCTGCTAAGACAAAATGGCTTATCCCGCAATATTAATAACAATGAAAACTCATTTGTGGATCCATTCATACTTGAACCTGCTCCAAAGTTTAATAATTGCAATCATCAAATTAATAAAAAAAAAGTTTATCTCCAGCGAATGCGAGGTAGAAGTGTTTATCCGACGAAATGGCAAGAATCTTACGTCTTTCTCATCTGTAATTAATAACAAAAGGCAAAAAGTAGCACTATAGGGTCAGAGACCGTGGCAGAATTATTGGTCAGTCTGCATGTAGGTGACAGGGTTCGCATAACTGGGTTTGATGCATTTGAACCATTACAACACAACTGCATTAATTAAAAAAACATGAAATCAATCGTGTCCAAGTAGGCTACCACGCATCGCGCACTCGAGGTGGAATAAACAAAGTTGATCCAGGCCACATCGCCACAACATTACAATTTCTGGATCATATCCCTATATTTGCACACGTGTGACAATAATAATGTGAATGCTTACTCGAAGTATCCTATGCAGTCAATCACACGCTTATTAGTCAGCCTATCTATTCTATGTGTAGGCTATAGGTTTCACATTCCATTCTATTCTATGTGTAGGCTATAGGTTTCACAAGTCTACAGTTGTTATTATAGATAGGTTGTTGCATATAACTTAGTAGAATTTGAGCATGTTGCATGTCCATTTATATAGAAACATTGACCTACTTTCGAAGTGTTATCATTTTTAATAACCCACGTTTCACAATATACTGTGCAAATAAAGGCCTAGACTCGCGATCAGCTAATGTTGTTGCGCTGCATTGCCTCTAAGTGTCGCCAACTGATGATACACATTGGAAATGTGCGTACGCCAGACATGACGCCAGACATGCGTGGAGGACCGCACACTCACGTTCAAGTCAGTCTTCGTACATCCGGACGTGAGCGTGAGAAGTGGCGTACGCAGAATTTTTGTGCTTACGCAAGCTTTGTACATGAGGCCCCTGGTCATTTTAGGGGAAGAGAAAGTGGGCTTGTGAGATGGTCATCCATAAAAGGGAATACGGCAATGAGTGATCAGATTAATACTTCTTTAAGAAGTGAGTGCGTGCTCAGTGAAAACAGACAGCTCAGCACATGCACGCACAGAGACGCACATACACAAACATACACTGATACACACACACTGTTGCCTGGTTTCCAGAGGGGAGGCCCAATGGACCTCACCTGCACAAGCTTGCCCTGGATCCAATGGCCCAGCGCAGCCAGGCTGTCCCGTGGACACACGGCCCAGATGGCAGTCAGCAGGATCAGGGACAGGAAGTCCACCACATGGGACATGCTGGCCTGCTCCGCCTGGGACCGAGAGAGACAGAGAGAAGATGGACAATTAATTCAAATACATTTTGTATAAATAGTCATGTGTTTCAGAGACACAGATAATATTTATTGTACTCTACCTTTTAAATTGATTTAAATGATTCGAGAATTGTTGAGAACATTTTTTTAAAAAGCATTAAACTGTTTACCATGTTGTAAGTCACTTTCGCTTTGGTTAAAACCAAACAACAAAAGAAAAGAAAGAAAGAAAAAGAAGGAAAGAAAAAGAAAGAAAAAAACAGAGAGAATATGTTGTACAAACATGTATTACCGGTATATAAAATGATAAATTCATAAAATAAACACATTTTGTTAAAACACCCTATTTGTCACATAGTTGTAGCCATGCTATTAAAGCTATTTTTTTATTTCAGAGTGAGAGAAGGGGGGAGGGGCGGTGCAGAGCGAAAATAAGAGGTAGAAAATGAAAGGGGGTGAGAAGGATATATTTCAAGAGTATTGCTATAGTCAGATGCAATCTCGCCTGTCCTACTAACCCCAGACTTGCTTCTCTACACACTTCAAGGAACAGGAGTTTCAAAATCCCAAAGGCTATGTTTCCATCTTTGAAAAGTGCTTCATCAAAACCAAAATATTACATAAATCATTAGGGACCATGGCTGTTCCTAATTAGCCCTGGACCATAGTCATATATTCTCCGCTAAACATAACAACAGGTAAGTTACAAACCCCTCTCCTCAGAGAAAGCCATACACAACATGAAAGTGCTTGAACAAACATCAGTGTAAGCCATTTGCCATTATTTTAGATAATGCAGAGCAGACACACAGATATCACTTTCAATCTACTCTAGTCGGCCTGGTGGTGAAATCTATACTGGATGTATATAAGTATATATACTCTTTTGATCCCGTGAGGGAAATTTGGTCTCTGCATTTATCCCAATCCGTGAATTAGTGAAACACACTCAGCACACAGTGAGCACACAGTGAACACACAGTGAGGTGAAGCACACACTAATCCCAGCGCAGTGAGCTGCCTGCAACATCAGCGGCGCTCGGGGAGCAGTGAGGGGTTAGGTGCCTTGCTCAAGGGCACTTCAGCCGTGCCTACTGGTTGGGGTTCAAACCGGCAACTAGTGATGGGCAAATGAAGCTTTGGTGAACGACTAAACCACAGCAACACTAATGAAAAAATCCACATGGCTGCCACATGTAGATTTTTCAACATAAAAGTCCTTACCCAAACCAGTATAGGTAACCAAAAATATTGGTTTGCTAAGGACTTTTATGTTGAAAAATGTATGTGTGGCGGCCATCTTTTTGCTTTTCAGCTAGTGTCGTTAGGTTCACACTGCTGTGGTTCAGTGGTTCACCAAAGCTTCATTTGCCCATCACTACCGGCAACCCTCCGGTTACAAGTCCGAAGCGCTAACCAGTAGGCCACGGCTGCCCAAATGCTGAATCCTGTGACTGTCAGCCTTGATTCAACTACAGATAAAAACGTCAGCTTCTTCATAAAACCCTAAACCTGCAGCGTCATTCAGCTGCACAGCAATTTTAAACACCATGTGACATTAATGTCTGTGCACTCCATACATCAATGACACTGAGTATTAGAGGAGAATGTTGGACATACAGAGTAGAGCCCGACCGATAAATTGGTGTGCCGATATTATCTGCCGATATTAGCTATTTGCCAATCCATCGGTATCTGCGTTAATGACAGCCGATAATTATTTTTAAATTAAGTAAAGGACAGCCAAATAGTGATCCTTTATCTAAATTTCCAGTATTGTCTTTCCAGCCTAATGTTACGTCCAACAGTAAAAATAATGTTAACCTCCCCTATGCTAACTTGATTGTTGGTGTATTTGTGAAACATAAATGCGGTTATACCATGTAACTTAAAAACAGCACTATAATTTTCTCTTCCGGCTGTTATCCAATACATTTTCTGACATGTAGCTAAGGTTCTTAGCCACAATGATAGCGTTAGCTAATAGCCGTTGTTCGTCTCAGATGACCATTCATCAGGATTTCTAGCCCTCTGTCTAGACCTACAGTAGGTAGAGTGTCCTCCTTTTTGGCCATTTGGTGCACCACAGCAAACAATGTTTTTAAGTAGCGATTATACAAGTGCTCCATAGCAAATCAGGTTTATAATGATCAATGATAAAAAAAAAACAACTCGTTCTTTGTGGTCCACATAAGGGGCTTACAGGTAGGAGGCGGCATGCACTACACTCGCTACTAAGTTTCGCTGGGTTGAGTGAATGGGACAAAAATGTGGGACTGGGACTAACACCCCCCCTTATATGTTTTGTTATGTCACTATGCCTGCGTAGAGAAAATTGCCTCTCGGGGATAAATTCAGTTTTTTGAATTGAATTAAATTAAAATAGACCCAACTAGCCTCTGTAGCTGCTTGGCATATAAGGATTCTGGGTTCAGCTGTGGCACAGGAATGCCTAAAATAAATGCCTAAAATAAATGTGAAGGGGAATCACTTTGCGACTTCTGACTACATGCAGCCTGACTCACGTCCTCATTTCCATAAACAGCGACAGTGGCGGAGTGCTACCCTGCTAGGAGAGAAGGGGAACGGGCGGGGGTGGTGGGGGTTGACGCACATACACCTGCCGTAAGGTGTACAGGATGAAAAGCAGACAGACACGAGTGGCCCTGGAGCAGACGTGTGCTACTGCAGCCTCCACCCTGAACAACATCAGCGATCTCTGACCCCCCACCCGCCACAGCACCAGGGCCCCTCGGTTTCACACCCAATGTCACCGCACTTACTGATGCAATGACTCTGCAATTAATGAAACCCTTCAAATTCACAAGCAGTGTGCATATGCTACCCCTTCTACCAACCCTGTCTAAAATGCTGGTGTCGTCTTCATTTTAATTCAAGCTAGCCTCCGACAGGAAGGCTGACGCGAGGCATCAGCCGAGATTAAACAGTTTTAAATGACCGCATAAAAGATGCGCTGATGCTCGTGTGAGGATCCAGGGAGTGCCATGGAAACAGGGTGGCCATCCCATCATTAGAGGGAAACGCCTGCCAAATGGAAGACTACAGAAAATGCATGACATCTCAGTTCAGCTGAGGATGCGTGTACTCCCTGAGAGGATTGCTCAGAGCACACAGCACTTCAAGACTCAAGATACTTCAAGACATAAAAACAGTGAATAAACAAAGCGGCCTTGGACAGAGAGAACTCAGAGCAATCTTAAAAGCAGATGCCCCTGCCTTTCTGAGGTGAATTACATAATGAGTCACCAACAGGATTGTGGGAAATGACTGAAAGACATTTTTTCCTGGTCTTATGAAACAACAATACAGCAATATATATAATTATTACTGCACTGGAGGACACGTAGACATACTCTTTGTGAAGGCATTTTATAAGGCACTTAAAATTGGAGTACATGTAGGAATTCAGGAATTCAGGCAACTGACCTTTAATAGGTTACATTTCCATTATTTTGTTATTTCTAAATCTCAAAATGACAAAATTCTCACTATAAATCAGGCAAAATTTCAGAAAGCTCTAGAGAGATGACCCGTGATCCCTGAAAGTCATCATGCACATGCCCCATTAACCGGCAAACCGCCAAGACAATTTACCACATTAGACTCCGAGACTACAGTTTCAGCACAATTAGAGGAACTACTTGGCACAATTACTGCACAATAACATGTGCCTAAGAGTGGACAATCACACTGTAACTGAAACCTTCACTATAGTATGTGAAGCATCAGTACTAATTCACAATACAAATGTCTCTATTCCACTGCCAAAAGACAGATGGACCATAGTTTCAATTTCATGACCCTCTGAGACCCAGTAAAGGCTGACATTAAGCAGGCTGGACACGGCACTAAAGATCACTGAAGTGAATTAAATCTGATGAGGACTCATTATTATTTCCTGGGCCAGTGCCTCTGCAGCAGCATTTTTCTGTCCCCAGCTCAGAAAACTGGATGTGACGGTGATGTTTCAGATGAGTTAGCTTACTTAAAAATGTTGTATTGCCATGCTTCCTTGCTTCTGTCAGAGACTGAAAACATAGGACTGTGTATGCAAGTTTTCAACTATTGCCTCATAATCTATGCTAAATATGCCTTTAGCAGAGACGTGCATGCAAATGGGTCACAGACATCCTGAGATGACTGCAAACTACTGGCTAAGCAAATGAGAGGAAGATCGAGGAGTAAATTGGTTATGAAGGGGTAGAGAGAAGATTTGTAGATTTGCAGGATGCGGAGATACTATCTCAAACACCAATGGCACTCAGCTTGTGCATATCTGCAACAACTAAAGGAAAACACTTTAGAGACACTGAGGCGCACGACTGGATGACCGTACGTCATGGCCGTATCCGCAGAAGTACACTCAGGCCTTTAGGTTAGTCATTGTAATATTTTAGGACACGACTTTTAAACACAAATGTACAAGTATGTTGAAAACAAATTACGCAATATCGAGGTCTGCAAAAGTTATTGTCGATAGTTTCATTTATCGTGCGGCAAGTTGATAGTGTAATTATAGTCATAGGTCTAGACATGACTTTACATAATGAATTGTTTAGTCCCAGTATGTAGTTCCACTTACAGAGTGTCCGATGAGGGCATGGGCCATCTCATGTCCCAGAATAAAGGTCAGCTGATGAATGTCTGCCACTGCCTCCAGCATCCCCGTGAAGATGAACACCTTCCCGTTCTGTTTCACACATATCACAATACTGACTATTTGAGACATGTCATTTCAATCAGTGAGTATCCATGATTGGCTAAACTATTCGTCACACTCTGAATTGTACAAAGATTCCTTATCAACCCTGTTTCCTCAACTTCAATGGATGAACCATGTGTTACCATTTTGATTATATAAAATCAAATTGTAAATTCCATTCTCTAATCAGTGAACAAAATGTAATGTTCTAAAGTGGCATGTCTGTAGGTCCTACCGGTAGCACAAAGGCATTCATGGTGGGACTGTCCACCACGTGGACGCTCCAGGGTACAGTGGAGATCTCAGCAATGTCCTGGTTCCTTTCAGCCAGGTGTTGCACCACCCGTTCCACCACCTGGTGCCTGGGGTCTTTTGGGGAGATGATGATGTCCTTAAACTCCTCCATGTGCTGATGGGCAGAGGGGAGGTTAGAGGAGAAGAGTTAAGGTGGGGAAAAGAGATGAGGGTACAAAAGTGAGGTACATTTAAGATTAATCTGAAGATTCTTTGGCCTGAAATTTCCCACAGTCTGACGACGCCACGACATAATAATACAGACAAACTAATAGAGAAATTGAAATATCTAGATCAGTGACAAACCAAACAAAGAATAATGTAATTCATATGTACACAACGTTTGAGTACCATGACTGCATGATATGATACCATGTCTGCCCCGATATGATTTCACCTGTTCTGCAGTCAAGTTGGCCAGCTCCAAGAAGTTCTCCCTGCTGAACACAAGCAGTCTGGTGCGTCCCGTCACCGGTGACTCATCCAGGTGTGTGAGCAGGAAGATCGCCATGACAACCAGCAGTCCTGCTGCTCCGGCTGCCAGGTGCCACCTTCGTCGCCATGCCGTCTCACGCAGAAGCTGCTGCTTGTTGGGAGAAAGTGCTATCCACCACTTCCTGAGGCTCCTGAAAGAGTAGTGTGATCACAGTATTGACATCTCTGTGGGACCTGATGCAAATCCACAAAATCCCTAATCTTGGTATTCACAATAAGTGCTCTTGTTCAGATGCTGTGTAGGAGTGAGAAGATCCTTTGACAATTAAAATCCTTCACAACCTATATTGAGAGCCACAAACAAGATGCCAATGATTTCTAACAGTCACAAAAACAAACAACATAACCCTTTACTCGAGTGTGGTCTTACCTGCCTAGTATAATGGCCAGGAGCTTTTGAATTGGCTTTAACACAAGCCACAGAAGCGGAGCAGGTAAAGCTTGTAGACGCCCAGAGGTATGGAAAAACTGTTTCCGTAAGGTGACGGTAGAGACGATGTTGAAATTCCCTTTTAACCGATGGCTGCCAAAAGTGTTGAGGCTTGTCCTTGCGTTGAGACACTGGTTCGGGCTTGTCAGCTCTCTTGAAGGTTGACAGGTTTTGTTTTTCTTTCCAAACACCCGAATGCTCCGAGATCCGTGAACACTCTCTAAACACGGGGTAGGCCTACAGCATTTCTGTAGCTCGCCTCTACCAACACAATACCATCTAAGCGATTTAAGAATAAAAGCTTGGCTGTTGGTTGGAAGAGAACGCAAAAAGTTCTGTCTTACGAAACGCACGCACATTAACTCCATTCTAGTTTTCCGGACAACTGAAATGTAGCCTTGGACAAATAGGCCTACCACAAAGCTAGTTTCTTCAAAATTATCTAAGAACGTTATCCCTTTAACAGACCTTTGGTATGTGCTCTGGGGAAAGAAATGTATCTGGTGAATTTACCTTAGCGCCACGAGAGGAGACTAGTATTGCAGCCTAAGCTCAAGGTGATATAGTTCCAATAACATATTTAAACAAAACATTTCCATCTTCAAAAAATGTATGCACGGAAACATTCTCCTTGATACGGTAATCGAGTCTTCACTTACGGACTGATACGGACATTGCCTTGATTAGCACAGCAAGACAAGTCAGGATAGACTCCGACGCAATCTCATACAACTTCTCCTAACATTCAGGTTAGCAAGCTAGGTAGGTGCCCCGCGGTCCATTAGAATTACCAGTTCTAGACATCCTCGTCAAAAACTACTCCTTAAAATGAGCAAAAGTCATACCTACTGTGCGCGGTCATTTCCACTGTGACCTTATCAAAACTTATCTGGCAAACTGTCTAAAGCTGCTCCAGCATGAATATTAGTGTGTCCACAAAAACATTCCGCTGTAATCAAGGTCAAACACATTGGTTCCGCATTTTTTACTAAAGTTCCCTCTGCCTTTCGCCCTAACATTTTGAAGAGAAATATGCAGACACCGGCAAATTGCCATGAACTATTCCAGTTTTATTTCATACAGTGTACAGAATACATTATTTCAGTTTAACTATACTATCTATTATATTTGTTATAAACCACATTGGTGATGTCACTTAAAATTGCATACATATTATGCTACGGCATAGCTATCCAGTTTAAAATGTAAAATATTCATCCGAATCATTGCGTTGAGGGACAAAAAAAAAATAATACTGTTATATACTTCACTTAGCTGCTATATGAAAATCTGATCTGGAGACTGGTCGCACATTAATGAAGTACGGTGAAGTTGTTCACAAGCTTCAATATAGCGTTTCACTGACAGAACCTGTTGATCAAGATGTCACTGTATTGCATTGGTTGCCATAGTCTGGGAGATTTGGGTCTGATCCTTCCTCTAACACTTCCTCAGCATAGGAAATGTCATCATCTTTGACTTGCCGGGGGGATGAGAGGGTATAGACATGATCCTGCATCACTGGTTCATCCAAGAAAACAGCAGCACTGCTGCTATCGTCTCCACCATCATTTCCCTCACTTCCACTGGTAAACTGAGTGATAAAAAGAGTCTCAATCTGTACCAAGAACGTATTGACTTCAACCACTGGTAAGAGCTCCAGATAGGTCTTCATTGATGCAAGCATCTGAGGGAAGATCACATAGCCAACATGAGGACTCCACACCATGAAACAATCCACAGGACAAAGTCTTACAACTTATTTGACAGCATATATGCGCTGTCAAATAATGAAGTGTCTGTGAGTAGCCATCAAGTATACACCTTGTTTAAGCCGACATCTGAAATTCTCAGTCGTTTACCTTTTCTAAGCAAGTGAGCTGAGAGTCTCTGTGGAAGATCCTGTCTAAAGGTACACTCCTACAAACAAAGAAAAATTACGATTAAGTACAATAACATGCATACAATTGATTTTGTGCTCCAAAAGGTCCAAATATAATAAATCCTATGTAAAGAATGCATACATATCTTGGAGAAGAATGTAAAAAAAAAAAAAAAAATTACACTATGTACACTATGCAGGTTTAGGTATTTTTGGCGAACATAGAGCTCCCTCTAGAGTTGCGATATATTTATATTTTACTCTGCTGTTGTAAATAGCAAACTTCTCCTGACTTATCCCCCCAGTACACAATGAAAATGCTTTTGATGTGGAATCTCCAAGAGCTATATCTACTGACAAGGTAATGTTTCACGATTCTCGCGAGATTTGTCGGGCCGCTGTTCTTGAAGTTGCATGGCTGGTTTTCTCGGTAGCAACCTGTTCTTGCACTGAAATAGTTTTTTTTATTTTACCTTGTCTACATTACACTTTACTCTCCTATTTGTCTATATTATTTATGTTGGTCTCTAGACCTTACTCTTGCACTGTTGGACTAATGTTGGACTACTTTTTGCACCTCCACCATGACACTCACTCTCTTGAGCACCTTGCCAGGCACACATAACTAAGGACTATGGTTGGACTACTGTTTGCACCTTCACCATGACACTCACTCCCTTTAGCACCTCACCAGTCCCGGCCCTGTCACTACAAGCGTCTTATGCTTGATCACCCTCAAGCACATTGGACTTTCTTAATTTAACTTATATAGTGTATTTAGTATTGTTAGTTTTCTTATCTGTCTTATCTTCTACTGTCTTTATTGTACAGTGGAGTTTAGTTATATGTTTATCCTTATACTTATGTTTACCATTTCTGCTGTAAGTGCATGTTGTGTGTTATTTCTGTATGCTACTGAGACCCTTGAATTTCCCCTTGAGGATCAATAAAGTATCTATCTATCTCTCTATCTATCTCTCTATCTATCTATCTATCTATCTATCTATCTATCTATCTATCTATCTATCTATCTAAATCTACGGTATTTAATTTTCATAGAACATTCAACCTAAACTAAACTATCAATTACAAATGATTATAGTTTCAATGTCCTGCCATGTTTTGACCCATCCCTCCCTCCGTAGTCGGCCACAGACTGACCCGGGTGTTTGCCTGTACTTCTGCACGACCCATTCGGCTCTCCTAATCACCTCCTCCCAGTTCGGCCTCTCAGAGGAGTGCTGCAGCTCAAACCTGTACGGCAGCCCTGAAACACACAAAGATACACAGCAGTTATATAAACATGCATGAAAATGTTGTTGTAAGATACATACAGTGCAAACAAGACCCAGCTGACAAATTCTATTTTGTCAGCTGCACTCAAACTACCGAGCATATCATCAATGGAGGCCTTAATACTCAATACCAGGGCTCTACAGTACGCACATTTCACACATGCGAGTAAAAATGAGGCCGTGCGAGTGCAAAAAAATATTTAGGCGCACTGGTGCGAATGACTTCTAACCATGTCAATGTTTCTCTACAAAATACACCGCAACATCGAGAAACATTACTGGTGCAAACCATAGAATCACGTCGCGAATGCAGCATAAAAACTACACCTCCCATCAACGTTAGCAGTTTCGCGTTGTGACTCGCTAGTAGTCGCTTCTATCAAATCCAAGAGCGCGCAGAAAAAGGGGAAAGTTAGACTAGCCAGCCAAGATGCAAAGATTGAAGAAATTAGTTCTTCTATCCACCGAATTCATTGGATATAAGAGGAACAGGATGAGATTCTGAGAATGCAGTGAGAGAAGGAAAGGTAACCTAACATGCCTTTTAGCCCAGTTGATGTATTGGCTGCAATATGCAAAATATAGCTGTTGCGAACGAACCGGCACAAAAGTACCCTCCCGTAATACTCCCATTTTATTCAAAGATAGAACGCTACTGACAACTCCAGGCTTCCACGCATGTATGTTTGTTTACACCGAATACAAGCTGAAGTGCAAAACGAAAGTAGGCCTAACGTTTGCCAACTGCCCCCATCAATGCAGATATTTCAAATAAAAACTAAAAGTATAAAACATATATCATTGATCAATTAGATTGTTGGGTTTTGTGGAAGAGAAAATGGACTGTTTTAGTAGTAGTAGTCTTATTAGGCAGTATGCAGTCAGATAGGTCACCATGGGCATATTTGGATTAGCTATAGATGGATTCACAAATAAATAAATTAGCCTACATTTGGCAGGATACTTGATATACAGGCTAAATGCAAATATGGCAATGTATTATATTATTTCACATTAACAAAATGTAGGAAAATAGAACAGACTGAAAATAAAGTAGGCACTGATCTTTAAAATCCTGTTTCCTGTAGCCTAAATGTTGTCAGTCATTCTTAATATTCGCAATTGGTGCACTGGCATGTTTAACTGTTAGCTGCAGTATAATGTTAGATTATGTGTAAGTTAAGTACAGAACTGACTGTGCTCCCAAATTTTTGTCTGTGCTCCTAATTTTTTTAACTTGGGCGCACAAGTGCTCCTGAAAATTTTTTTTAGTGTAGAGCCCTGAATACTAATGTAAACTATTTTTTTGGAAGCAGCGTGGGCTCATGTTCGGACACTGTTCACCAATCAGGGAATGTCAAAGGAGATTGGTCTTTTTTGGTAAACTACACATTGACAGGAGAGGCAAACAAGACATTTTGCAGTGAACATGTATTTGAACTAGATGTACCGCATAGCGGTACAAAATATGACCGCCGCTCAGTCCTGTACATCCGTTCCGCGAAAATAAATCACACTTCAATTTGTCTCCATATTTTACTCCATCCCCCACTCTTGAAACTTTTGTGTATGCTTGTTTGGCATGCCTGAGTGTGTGTGCGGCTGCACAGAAAGTACCCTACTGGTGCTGAAAAGGTGAATAGATTGTAGAATAGCCAAAGAAGATGTAGAATTGTTATAAAACCTTTAAAATCTCTAAACAATCACAAGTAGGGCAGTTCATCACAGTTCATCCATTGCAACTGGATTGATGAAAGGTCACTTACACCTGTAGGCTACATTGTATTTGGGAAAAGCAAAAGGTATCAGCATAATGTTATTTATTTATTTATTTATTTATTTTTTATGTATTTTTAAACAAAAACATCTCTGTCAGTTCCATGCCGTTTTCAACAGCTAGCCTAGTCTGAAACGAAATGCTGTTTTACATCTAACCAGTGGTGCAAATAACTGACATGTCCAAATGGGCCTTGATGAAATGCGTCGCTAGACTGTTCATACACATTTTAACGGGCCAAAGTTGAAGAGCTTTTGTCCGTTATTGTTAGTGCAAATATAGGCTGATTCATGTTCCCTTGCATTGTTTAACTGAGGTCCATGGCTAGTCTGGCTTTCATCAGACCAAGCTCAATCTTTTAAGAAATCAAAAAATAAATAGCGGGCAGATCAGGCTGGGTTCACCCAGCCTAGTCTATAGGCACCCGATATTGTTTAATTTTCCGATTGAGATATACACGCTCTGGCTATTCTAAATGCAAAAATGCAACAGGGAGTTATGACAAAACGGTAACTAACAAACTAGATCCTAATAGAAAGCTGTTAGCTTCCCTAAGCTACAGGTAGGATTATAAGGTAGGCCTATTTACAACATAAATTGTCAATAGGCTATGCTGGCGACACAAATAAAATCTCCTTTGGAAACCAATGGCTTACGCCTTACAGTATCAAGCGGACTTAAACTGTCATATCGTGGCGAAAAGTTGTAATAACATTCACGCAGCTCCATGAGTCAAGGAAAGCGCGAATGAAGTAGCCACTTCTAAATGGGACCCACTACACAGTAGCTTAAGGTGTTTTGCTAAAGCAGCCATAATGAAATGAAGGGGTCATTGTTTGGATACTTCACACACACGTGCTTTTTAATTTCACAGACTACAACTACCAAGCTGTAATCAAAGCACATCGACTCCCCTCTCACACCCTGCACGCACTTAAAACAAAATAAACAGGCGTCTCAGTCTCACGCATGTATAGGCAAAACTGTATCAGACCGGTGTAACGTTGGTAAATCTTCCATTGCACAGAATGATTTTGTAGCACGTGCAATAAATGACAGTCGAAAGATACAAACAGTGCTGCTATGCTTGGTATAACCGCATTTATAGTTTTCTACAAATGCAATAAATCAAATGCCTCCATCACTCAACCAACGCTAACGGTAACATTACCTAGGTCCTTATTGATATTACAAGATTAACGTACCTGCAGTAAAAACCAAGCATGTCCGATAAACATCCTCAGATTTATTTCGGCTTCAAGAAGAAATGGGAATTACACTTCATGTGAACATCGTCCTATCCTTATTAGATGTTCGCTGCGGTAAATTACAGTCCTTGTATGAAGCGTCCATTGTTTTTTCCAACCCACTTTTAACTTCCAACAAAATTACGTCTCACTGCAACGATGCGCCATCTAGTGGACAAACGACTACTTCTCGCCAATACTGAAAATGCAGCCATGATGATGATGATGAATATTTATTTTGGCTTTCTTTTAATCCTACTGATTTTCATTTTTTACCGGGGGGGGGGGGGGGGAATCACAAATGAGTGATTATGAGCCAGGTTGATGTGGGCCCTTGAGACCAACATACCATAAAAGATTCACAGAGAACTGTGTCTGCCCTACCCTCCTTTCAGGGGGTCCAGTCCAGCGGGGGGGCTGCAGATGAAAACGAAAAATGACGGTTCCATGCTATCCATGTGGGGGTACATGCCCACCAAGTTTTGTGTACCCCGGTCTTTCAGTGTCCCGGGAATCCTTGTTGGTGTACGTCACTAAATGTACACATAAATTATTTTATTGTAAGGCCCCCCATGAATGAAAGTACACAAAACTTGGCATGCATTCAGAGGGTGTCATAATGATCCTACACGTTTAATTTCGTGCAGTTTTGACCTTGTCAGCCAGAGATATTGAGATGAAAACACCTAATTTTTTGCTTTTTAATTTTTAACTAGGTGGCGCTATACATGAAATAAGTGGTAATGGGATGGGTTGACATGCCCCCTTAAGACCAACATACAAAAAAAAGGTGGACCTCCTAGGCCCTACGGTTCTCGAGATATTCACAGAAAACTGTCTCCGGCCACCTACAGGCCAGTTGGTGTATAGTAACATAAATTAATTTATTGTGTGGCCCCCCATGAACGGAATTCCACAAAACTTGGCGTGCATACAGAGGGTGTCATAATGATCCTACACTTCCAATTTCGTGCAGTTTTGACTATGTTAGGTCACAGATACCTTCAATTACACCACCTCATTTTTACTTTTTTGTGTTTAACTAGGTGGCGCTATACATGAAATGAGTGGTTATGGAATGGGTTGACATGGCCCCTTGAGATCAACATACAAAAAAAAAATGGTCCTCCTAAACCCTACGGTTTTCGAGATATTCACAGAAAACTGTGTCTGCCCTACCCTCCTTTCGGGGGGTCCAATTCAGCGGGGGGGCTACAGATCAAAACGAAAAACGATGGTTCCATGCTATCCATGTGGGGTTACATGTCCACCAAGTTTCGTGTACCCCGGTCTTTCAGTGTCCCGGGAATCATTGACGGAAATTTGGGCATGCGAAAAAGAAAAAAAAAAGAGAAAAAAAAAGAAGAAAAAAAAAAAAAAAAAAAAAATATATGACTAAACCTATATGACGTGTGTCATAGGTGTCATAATGAGGTGGATACGGTGACTGATGTGACATATACATACTCTGAGTGCCTGCTGGTCCCTCCTCTTCGCTCACCACCAGGCAGGTGGTCTGGGACACCGGGGAGGAGTTGGTGGGGTTATACGGGCTCACGATCATCCCGATGAACGGCGCTCCTCCACGGGAGAAGTAGCTCTGACAGCACACAGGACAGACCAGAAACAAATGAAAAGCCAGCACCTCCTTTACCTTTATACGCTAAGTCTCTTACTGAACATGATCCTCCTGTCAGCCTGACAAGTAGAGAAGACATGCTGCAGAGAGACCAGAAGCCAAGAGTTGAAAGCAGTGAAAAAGTTGAACAGAGGGGGACAGTGATGCATGGAGGGAGCAGAGGGTAGGTGGATCATCATCACCTGGAATGAGCCAGCGCTTTCAGATCTCTTTGCTTTGATCTCTTAAAAGGGCTTAGGGATGTGCTGTTTTTTTTTTTCAACCTTCACTCAAGTTAGAATGACATACACAGCTTCAAAAGATCAGAAAATGATACCACGGGTCTCATTTAACCTTGCCCTAAGGCATTTTGTAGAGCAAATCTATATTTGATAAGAGGCTAAAATATGCATTTTCAATTCCAAGTATTTTTTTTTTTTGTTCACACAAACGTGATGCCTCCTGGTATTAAAAACTGGAGGGATATCTGAGAGAAAAAAAAGTATGAAAGGATAATGTGTGTACCTGGAATTTGGCCTGGGTATCAATGTCCCGCACTGAGGGGTTGGGGTCGAACGCTGGGTGGGAGTGGTACCAGCCCACCACGCTGTGTCCCTTAGCTGCCAGCAGCTCAGAGGCCTGGGTCTGGGAGACGGGGTCCATCTCACACTGCATACCCGTGCTCAGACTGTTACAGGGCTCAGCAGCACGGATCTGCAAAACACACACACACACACACACAGAATTAATCATGTTGATTAAGTTAGTTTTTTCATCTTTTATTAAAAATATGTCAGAGGTTCAATTCCCTAAGAACAGGCGTTGTACCAATCTGTATGCATCCAGTGTGCTGTACTTCAACAGGCCGGATGAAGCCATATGACTTCATCACAATGCAAATGTAAGACTGATAGTGCTGCCAGGCTGGGTACCGCCTACAGCCTGTGGCTGGGATCCAAGTAGTCCACCTCTCCCACTACTCACCTTCAACACTTTATCCTCCTCGAGGTACGCCCCACCGAGCAGACCAATCACCTCCCCCATAGACACATGAGCATGCTGGGTAAAGGACAAACGAACAGAAGTTCGACATCAATCTTAACAAAATAATGGGAATAACGCACTCATTTTCCATTTCCTCAACAACTATGACTGACTGTGTATGCATACCATATCCATGACAACCAGGGCTTCAGCACTGACAATCACCTGGAATGGTTCCTTTGGAAGAAAAGAAAAGATTGGAAATTAGCATGTATGAATTAAGGATGTAACAATACATTAGGAAGTGTTTATCTTTTTTTTTTTTTGCTTATTTAAATCTTAACAAAACCCTTAAGCACTGGAGTAATCAATGTTAATACACAGAACCACACAATGACTCAATTTATTGTAAACTTGGCAGCTCTGCAAAGACAAATACTCATGGAAGACAAATATAATCAAACCTGTTTCTCCTCTCCAAAAACTTTGCATGGGATAAGCTGGAAAGGATCAATGGACCTACAAGAAAAAAATGAGAGTGTGGCAATCAAAAATGCCATCCATTCCATCCATATTTGTTAAAATAATCATACCCAAAGCCTGAAATCAAGAAGACATGCATGGCAATAACATCTGGATCTAGTACTCATTCCAATGTGGAGATGAGAAAATATTTTGGAGAACGTTTTACTTTAAACAGGGCAGACACACACACACACACACACTCACCCCTTGAGCCTGGCCTGCTTAAAAGGTCTGGGCTGCCTCTTCTTCAGCTCCTCTCTTCTAAGGGCAAGCTCCTCAGCGCTCAGGTGCTGGTGCGAATTAGCACACACACACACACACACACACACACACACACACACACACACACACACACACACACAAATATTAAAGTCAGCATGTGAATAAAATAGGGCTGAAACGATTCATCGAGTTACTCGAATAACTCGATTACAAAAATTACTCGAGGCAAAAACCCTGCCTCGAAGCCTCGTTAAATTCCTATGACGCGCACTATACGCGCAGGGATCTGATTGTTCCACACGGACCGTTGTTCAGGAAGCACACCACTAGCGCGTGAATCGTGATACATTCTGAGTCAAGATGTCCATAAATGGCAGAGAATGTCTAAAGTTTAAGTAAAGTTTTGGGATCATTACATACTCAAAAAGGAAAAGAACAAGCATCTGAACCGAAAACATCCACTCCATGCTGTTTCACCAAGCGTCAATAAAGTAGGCTATCTATCAATCTATCTAGCCTATCTATCTACGTAGCCTAGGCTTAGCCTACATTGATGTTGGCTGATTTTAATCACATACTGTATTTGTAGCGATGTCGTGATATAATGTTTAGCTTTGATGTTTTTAAATAGTAAACTTATTCACGTTCAATTGCAATACAGTATGCCTAAAAAAGAACCCCTTCTTACACACATGCATGCACCCTCATCTTCCTTCACGCACCGCACGCGTGCACGTGCACACACACACACACACACACACACATAGGTTGCTAGGTTACCATAGCAAATAGGCTAACCCCAGAAATTATTTTTTAGTAGCCTAATGGCAAATGCTGCAGGTGTAGAAATCAACATAAAACAGATATTTACTTTGATGTCAGGTCTCAGGTGTTTGGTTGTTTAAAAATGCAAAAAGAAAATGTATCCGATTAATCGATTGATAAAGTGCTAGATTAATCGATTACAAAAATAATCGATAGCTGCAGCCCTAGAATAAAACAATCGCATTACAATCCTTCCCTATTATGTCTAATAAGGCTACAGTGATGCTCTGTTGGTCTCCATTACCTCATATGTCTGTCCTTCAAGGTCTTTGGCATCGCACCAGTTTCCCCACACATCCCGAACTCTACGTTTCCTTGTGCGCTGCGTCACAGAAAGCAGAGTCAGTCAAATACATCAGCAAATATAAAATAATTCCAATTAATTACGATAACAAATCATACAGTCACAACAGAAAGAAAACACATGCAAATGTATACCAATTAGCTGGTAACATAAAGGGCACAGGAAAATAACATTGCTCAGTCTCACCATGGACTGCAGCCGGTGTGCCAGCTGATATGCCTCCAGCGTGTCCTTGCCCTCCTTCAGGCGTGAGCGGTCTGCTGGCCGGGGCCTGTTGTAGATGGCCTGGTCTGGAAGAGGAAATTAGTGGGAGACTGATGAGGGAGAGGGACATAGAACATACAGGATAGATGTGGTAGTGGTGAAAGGAGTTGGCGGGGAGACAGACATATGTTTGCCAGAGAGGAGCTTCAAGATAGAGAGGAGCTGGAGA
Source organism: Alosa sapidissima (assembly GCF_018492685.1). Classification (NCBI taxonomy): domain Eukaryota; kingdom Metazoa; phylum Chordata; class Actinopteri; order Clupeiformes; family Clupeidae; genus Alosa; species Alosa sapidissima. The sequence goes on along the minus strand of NC_055968.1, from coordinate 12,537,018 downwards.
GAGGGGTAAAGTGAGGGTAACAGGTCTCAAGGTGACCAAGATAGACAAAGGGAAAGGCAGAGACCAGACAGAGAGAAAGAGAGAGAGAGAGAGAGAGAGAGAGAGAGAGAGAGAGAGAGAGAGAAAGAGAGGGGGGGGAGACAGAGGGAGAGGGAGAGAGAGAGACAAAGGGCTATTTACCACAGTTGAAGTTGATGGCACCGATGAGCTCTAGATAAGTGTGCACTCTGCCAATGCAGTTCACATCGCCACAGTTCTTTAGACCAGGCCGCACTGATGTTTTGTTCAGATACTTGGGTTTACATTTCTCCCTGGTGGGGAAATACATTCACATCATGAGAAAATCACAAAGAGGAAGGAGAGGAGAGAAAGGAGAGAAAATGAGACAGAGAGAGACAGGTTTGATTCTCAATGTCTGTTGTGTGTTATGTGTTCCCCTCCATAATAGAAAATCTAAAGATACAAAAAGACAGAAGTCCTTTCCGACTACCAGTAAGGTCATTCAGCACATACCAAAGAGTGAATACTGTGAATACACACACACAGTCATAATATATCACTGCATACAGGACACCCCAACCAATCATACTCTAATGTCACTTCAGCTCAACTTAAATCTCTTAAATCTTAACACTCACCATTGCTCCAGGATGTGGTTCCGGATTTTAAGGTATCTCTCTGGCGTCTTCGCCGATCGCCCCTCAAAGAATTCTGGAATAGCCTGCTTCTCTTCCTCAGTGATTTCATCCTTGTCTAATGTCACTTCCTGTTCAGGAGCCCTGATCTCCTCCTCCTCGTCCTGCTCTTCATCAGGACACTCAGGTTTGTCTGTACCTATAGCCACACCATCCACAAGATACATCAGCTGTCTGTATATACATCTACATTTGCATTCAGACAGGAAGAGACCATAGAATGTTAATGAAATGATTGATGAGTGATTACAGGCAAAATGACCATTGGCTATGCAAGACAGTGTGTGACAAAGTTAACTTAATCTCAATTTTTGACAAAAGATTATCAAAGAGCAATTCCTAATCTGTCTGTACACAGCTTAACAAGAAAGCTACACGTATGTCTACAAACGGATAATGAAACAGGAGAACATGAGCACATATTACCAGGGTCGTCACTTTTCTCCTCTTCTGTTTGAGGTCCCCTCTCGTGGTTTGCTGGTTCATGGTCAGTTTTACTTTCTTCTTCAGTGACACTGGGATCGAACTGGGCTCCACAGTTTGCTCCATTGTCCCCTTCCACCACTGTCCCACCACTGCTGCTTGCCTCTGCTAGCGCGGCTGATGAGTCCGTGGGGCTGGGTGGTGTCGGCGGAGACTGGGGACTCTGGCTGCCCTCTCCCTGGCTATCCTGCTCATCGAAATCCTCCTGACGTCCACCCATCTCTGGCAGCTGGTCAGTTTGCGAGTCGTCATCGCTGAGATCATCTGTAATGTCCACGTCCTCATCGTCAGACAGTGTCTCGATCCGCACCGCGTTAGCCAGCGCATTGATATGGTTCTTGGTGGGTTTCTCAAGTGTAGTGGGCTGAAGCTCTGAAGGCTGGTTGGATGAAGATGCAGGGGGAGGCTCAGATTTAGCCTGAGGTCAAAAGGTCAAAGACAACAGTCAGAATTGCTCATTAGTTTGGTAGATAGGGAATGAGGACATAATCTCCAATTCAGTAGCTATACAACTGCATGCAGCTAAAAGAACCAGCAGGGGGCAGTCTTACCTTGTTCCTAAAATACTGCCTGGCATAGCTCTTCACCTGCAGCACGGTGCGGCTGCCAATAAGCTTGGCTATTTTTGTCCATCTACGACCATACTGTGCCTACAACCAACACCAACACACACACCAACACACACACACACACACACACACACACACACACACAGGATATTAGCAGACCATCCTCAACAGAGACATGGGTCTCATTGCATGGGTTCAAAGACATGACTTTGTAAGCCTTTTTGAATACCACTACTTGTTGTGATAAGACTAGTCTTATCCTTATCTATTATATTTTCTGTGAGGGACATCTAAATAGTTTCCAATGCTCTGAAGAGTTTGCATGAAGCTCCTACCAGTCCTTTCTCAAAAAGAGCCTTCTCCTCCTGAGCCCAGCGAGCTGGTGGTGGAGCCGCCTTCATAGGGGACCTAGAGAACAGCGTGCAAAATAAAATGATTTTTGCATGTTTAAAAAGACCTCATTTTGAAGGTCACAGAGGCAGCAGATTCAGCTGTTGAGACAATGATGCTTACTTTTTAGGTTTTGGCTTCTCATTGGTCCATGCACTTTTCGGTGCTGCTTTGCCAGTGAGATAATACCTGGATCCAGTCAAGGTAAATGTAAACATTTGGAGGTTCCTTTGCATAAACAAAGAAAGCTTTAACATTAATGTAATTGAAATGTAACATTTAATACATTGAAATGTAATGTTCAGTTATTTTTAAGCGTGTTTGTTCAAAGGATACTGCTCTTCCAGAAGCATGTTCTCAATCACCTCCCTGTTTTCTGCACTGATGGAGCTGTCTAACGTCCAAGGCTGGAAAAAAAGAATAGAAGTACAACTTTGAGCTCAGTATTAAACATCTACATGGTAGCAATTACCATGATCATATGTATACCGGTAATTTCTATTAATTCTGTGTCCTGTTTGCAACATAAAGACATTAGGCTGGCTAAGTATAGACTGTAGGAACCGTGTTGTACGTTACCAGTATGCTGCTGTTGTCCTTCCAAGCAGATTGCAAATACTGATCTTGAAGGATAGCAGTAGCACCATCTCCTCCAGCAATATCGCTATGAACCAGATACAGAAACAGTTGTTAGACCATACACAGCTAAAAAACAAGACAGGCCTCTAAACCAAACACATAGCTTAAAGTAACCTAGCCCACCCTGCATTGCAGTATGTCAACTTATTTTCAATAGGTTAGGCCGAGTTATGAGTAGATAGCTGCCTTTCAAGTGACTTGTCGGTGAGGTAGCAGCTAGCGACAACCATCAGATAGAACTCATGGGGCATGTAGTTCTTGTGGAAAGATCCCGCTAATGGGATGTCATGAATGCAATGAGAGATGTTGAGTCATTTAGGCAAAGCTTTGCAAATACCACACACAATTCACAGTTTCTAAAGCGTGGTCCAATAAGCATTAATCGCGCAATATCTCTCGCTGTTTTAAAGACTACCATTAGCGAACTCACATTAGCTGACATTTTGCGATCAGACGTTACTGCACAATTGTTAGCAATGGGTCTTCTGTCCATTAACAACGGCGAGTAGGTTACACCCTTTTAAAATGTCCTCGCTGGTTATATGACATCAAAGAAACACACAACAGCCGTTTTACCTGAAAGTTTCGTCGTATTCATCTCCTTCAATATCAACAACATCAACTTCGTCCGCCATGTTTTCTCATCATAGATTCAAGCGCTAGTAAACACCACCAAGACGTATGACAAATTTCTAAATGTGCACTATTTTGAATAGCGACCCCTGTAGGATTGCTACACTGACTCCTATCACATCAAAAGATTCTAGAGCGCTCCTACCAGTGCTCTCTCAAATCTTTGATGGAATCAAAATAGAACCTGGTGATAAATTCGAAATATGTCGGCAAAAATTCAAATATACACAGACGCACAGATTGCAGCTTCAAATTCCCCACAAGGCGCAGAGGCTATAGTCTACACCGCCTAAAATAGCCTAAGTTAGGTATGGGGAAAACTGCTCCTAGCTTTACAGGCTTTACCTTTACCAACTGTTTTGAGATAAATTAGACATAGTTAGTAGGCTACAGAACACATTCAGTCACAATATCAGCTTGTAGCCCTGTTGGATTTGTTACAATTTCAACTCTAGATCATTGGGTGAGTATTCTATTGCTCATCAGCTGTCCACTTAGGCTCAAGTTCATCAGAAAAAAAGCCTAATATTAATTCAGACTATTTAGGTAGCCTACTATCTGTTGGGTGTTGGCCAAGCATGTTGCTTAGGCTACATTTAAAGCCTAACGTTACACATAGGCCTACAGTATGGGCTTGGGTTCTAAAAAGTATATATTATAGCCTATTATTTTAAAATAGCAGTTGTCTTTCTTTTTCCAGCCATGGCATCACTTCGACGAAAGCAGATTCGTTCACATGCAGATGATGAAGAGTTTCTCTCAACAGTCCAAAGCTTGCATTTTGAAATTTGCAAACTGGTAGGCCTAAACAAAATCTTTCAAAGTACTTTAAAATATAGCATTATCCAGCTGAATTAGCCTACACTGCATATGGGAACAGTGAAATCTATCTAGCATTGTGTAGTTTGAAGTTGAAGTTGATTGTTTTATTCTTCTGTTGCACAGCAGATGGAAAACAGGGAACTTGGTGAAAGAAGCACACAGCTGGATCAGCAGGTAAAGTTCTTTAATGACTATATGGAAACAATAAATAGGCTACTGACATCTCTGATATCAGAAGTGTGTGTGTGTGTTTGTTTGTATTGAAGCCGTTAAGAAAGGCAAGAAGACCTGCGGACAGCCCCCATGAGAATATCAGTCGTCCCATGTTTCAGGTTGGTGTTCAGTAAGATCCAAGTCTCTCATGCACACAAACATCGAGCAGGTCGAGCATTGGGGGGTGGTGGTGGTGGTGTGTGTGTGTGTGTGTGTGTGTGTGTGTGTGTGTGTGGGGGGGGGGGGGGTTGGTTACAAGTTGTTCCAAATGGAAAGAGCGAGACCACTGGATTGAATAAAGCACCAACTTCTATATGACAAAGCCTTCACTGTTTTTTTTTTTAGTCTCCACAGTTTCGAACACAGACGAACCTGTTCCTGGCTTCAATAGGTGTAGAAGAATCTTCACAGGTATTAGTCACCATTAGTTTGCTTTTGACTTTTATTGCCTTGGGCGTAAAACAGAATGGAGGAAAGCCTTAATATTTTAATGTAATATGCTTGTAGAGGAGTGAAAATGTGAAATTTGACGCAGCATATTTCAGCTTCTGGTTTGGTTGTGTCTAATGGATGTTTCTCTGTTCTTGGCTGGCACCCAGCGTTTGCGGGACGCCCTGAGTCGCCTGCGCTGGAAACTGGTGCGCGATGATTCCGATGAGTCTTCGTCAGAAGAGGAAGATGAGGAAGAGGCGGAAGAGGAGGAGACGGTGGCAGTGGCGGTGGCGGAGGTGACCAGTCAGGAGACGGAAGTGGTAGGGGACCTACAGGAGGCGCCCAAAGATGCCGAAGCACAGCCGGGTAATGCACGCTGATATCACACAACATAAATTACAATGATCACAGAAAAGCACTACAAGCTGGTATTGCCTAGTATCATGCCCACTTGGCACTTATACACTGCTCAAAAAAATTAAGGGAACACTTACAGTTTTCCACAATTGTTAAAACACATTTTTTGAAACCTTCCACCGTTTTTCTCCATTCTCAAACTACATTCACAGAATGTCTGACAGTTCTTGCAAAATAAAACACTCGCCTCAAACGTTTTACTTGTGCTCAGAACCAAACAGTGTCAGAGTACCGATCCAGTGTCTGATTGAAGTGTTCCCTTAATTTTTTTCAGCAGTATATAACTTACAACATAGTATTTTAGCTTTCATCATTTGAGTATCTTATTTTTTCTTTACACAGGATCTGATCACGAGGCAGCAGCAGAGAAAAGTCAAAGGAAGTGAGTAATTTATAACCAACAGTTCATTAAACAGACTTTTTTATTTCATTGTCCACTACACTACAGAACGGAATAAAAAACTGTAAACCTGAACGGGCCTGTCTGAATAGCACAGTATTTCTCTTTCCCACAGGATCAACGGTTGCTTCGCTGCTTTGTGGGGATGTACCAGGGAATAGATAGGGGTCTGTAAGGACAGCAGTATCCCTTCTCTTCATTTTCCTCTACATATTCTTTACTTACATACTGTGTGTCACTATCTTCATACTTACTTAAATCTTGTGGATCCACTGGTAATGGCATCATTGATATTGGTGTTTTTAATCATCATTATCAAGGAATGACATTTTTTGCCATGTGCCGTTATTGTTCAATTCTTTGTCATCCCTAACAAATTAGGCCATCAGTCGTGACAGTGAGTCATATTCAATAAAGAACAGTGTTGCAGACACACAGATCAACTTGTATGCACCTCTAGCAGAAGACCTCTGTCTCTATGTACTCCCATCGCCTCCCATCGCATTACATTCTTAATCTTATTGACCCCAGCTTATGGAGAGGAGTCCTTTTGTCAGTCACACATTTTCATGTTCATTTTCCTGTTTCTATCCCTATCACTGAAAGGGAGGCCCCACAGCAGCACATGACAGTGCATGCATTTCCACAGGACATCACACCTTGATGGGGGGGAGGGACACGTCACAACAGGTAAGATTTACTATTCATCTCATCATCTCATATAATTCTACAAACATCTTTTGTGTTTCTGGAGAGACCAGAGGCTGCAAAATCAGACAATCAAGCAACAGTTATGCATACACTACATTAAATAAGATGTAGACTCAAGCTGTTGTTTTTTGTTATTATTGTTACAGACTGGGTGGACATAAAGACAGTTGGGAGGAGGATTAGGGCAGAAAAACTGCAGACTAAGGGAGGTACAGTACATGTCCATTACCCATAATGGTGTATTAATATGTCACGTTTTACCAAACTGAACTTCCCACGCCATGAATATATTGCAGCAGAGTGGAAATACAGAAATACAACTTTTAGCAAACGTACAAGTGTGTAGCATTATTTAAAATGTAAAAGTGTATACGTACAATGAAATTCAACATTTGACATCATAAATATTTAATTGAAACTGAGTGAATTAGTTAGGCACAGACTTATTTCTGCAGGGTCAGTTTTTTTTTTTTTTTCTTGCAGCAGTGAGCTGTCTAAGAGCTGATCTTTTGCTGGGAAAGGAAACAGAAGAGGGCACACATGTAGACTTCAAAGAACAACACAACCATAACTCACTCCATGCCATATTCACATGGTACAGATTGAGGGCTTGACATGTGTAGTGCATCATGTTGCCATGATGCACCATGACCAGATTTCTGTCCCTAATAATATAAATACATTTTATCATAATAAACCACCTGATAAATCACACCCATGTCAGTTTAATATTCATGCATTATAACCATGAATCTATAAAGGACCTAACAGTAAAAGAGTTGTAACAATCAGCCTGCAGGGAGTGCTGCTATCCCTGTTTATGGTCATGTATGTGCCAGGGGGGTTGCTGCAACACACTGCAGTAGATGTCGTTTGCACCCTGCAGTTGACTTGTTACCAGGAGGGACTTGTTGATTAATATTAAGGTTAGTACTGTAATAATGTGGAACATTGTTTTCTATTGAGTGTAGTGTACTGAACGCTGGAAAAGATTATAGTTTTAAATGTTTATTTGTTTGTTTTTATTTTGTCTTTTTTTTAATGTGAAATCATAAAGGTGTTAACCTTATGGTGCAGTCATTTTGGGACGCCTTTCGTTTTTAAGATGTTACTAATGATGCCTTAATTTTCAAACATTCATTAAAAACATCTTTGTTTTCATCCCCTAAGTCGTAATGAAAAACACTCTGTTCAGCTGCCTCTTATTGAAAAGGCGACCACAGCTCATTGTGAGAGAGTTATTTTATTCTGAATCCCACTGGTTCATAGTGAGATGGACCACCTTGAATAAGCAGCCGGTCAGTCAGGTGCTTTCCAAATGGAGTGCCATGTCTGACCAAGAATGACCTCTATAAGGTCACAACAAAAGTATCTTGAGAGGATTTGAGAAAAATTAGAGGCTTTAAACAACATAATTCTCCATCAACTGGAAAATAAAACTTCATATACATTTTCAAATGTGGCTATTTTTAGACCAACACAGAGTATGCACAAGTGCAGTGCATTACTGTGACACCCTACAGGGACTTGCCAACATGTTCATGTCAGGCAAGATGTAGCGAACACGTGTGCGCGGTTTCTCCGCAACCTCTAACCTCACCGTGGACCTTTTTAAAAAGCTCTAATTCAGAGCAGAAGCATCGTCTGCTCCTTGTTAAGCTCCTAATCTGTTTTCAATGTGGACAGTATATAAAAGGATCCCATGATCCTATTATTTACTTTTCTCGCAGAGTATTCAGCAGGCGGCCGCCGTGTTCTGCCTCCCCCGGGAGATCTGGCAAACACGAGAGAGTAAACCACGGCACGTTAATGAAGCCATTAGTCTGTGCTTTCCTCCGAACTGTAATAATTCCATAAAAAGGATCTGGCACCAGGTTGTGTTATTCTGGCATGCTGGCAGTCTCTCTGAGAACACCGAAACCTCACTAAATATTTTAATACATTACTTCAGCCATTATTCACTCAGCCATTTATTTAACTTTATACAGTACTTAACAGCTAGCATAGCCTTATTCACCAGATTAATCCTCCTGTGCATGAAAAATAATCAGAAAATTCCCTAGATCGACAGAAATGGGGGAAAATATACAAAACTAATTACATAAACCGTCAAAATATTTCATTCCATAATTGTAAGACAAAAAAATGAAAAAATCACTCCCGTTTATACAATGTGTGTGACAATTCAAGGTTTTACTCATATAAAAAGGTTGCCATCTTAAAAAAAATCACATGACATGGCAATGCACCTGATCCTGATATGCATGATCAAGGCTAATCTTACAAGACCTAATATTTACTGTGCTAACACAGTATACAAGTTATTAAAAATACATATAATTTGATAGAGTACTTAGTACAGAGTACATGGTACATAATTATTTTTTTACATTTTTCACATAGGGCCTAAGGTACATGTATTTTCATTTTGCATTCTATAATTGCCTCATTACTGTCAATGGCTATAGATACTCTAACCCTTCACCCCCAGCTACAAGAGACATGCTTTGTGTAAAGGATGTCAAGTTAGCCATTGTGTAAGTTCCATGGCTATGCATTTGTTTGCTAGTGTCATTTCAGTTGCTTATTTCTGTATTCACTTGCAATTGTAGTCAGTGTTTGCTGCTGCTATTGACCCCTGACCCCGATTGAGCCTCGACCTACAGAGTAGCCTATGCATACCACCTTTACTCTGGGCAGTGGATTGATTTGGTTATATGGATTTAAACTGGGTCTGGCCCAGGTCTGTTCCAGAGTCGTGTGTCATCCGTCATGTGCCTCTTCTGATTTACTTCCTCAGCTCCACTCTGTTCCGGAGCACTCCTTTCCAGAAGCCTTTGGTGAACTTCAGACCTCTTTAGCTGTCTCCAGCCCTACTCCGCCGCTGAGCTTCGGAGGTTAATGAGCCTTCGCCTTTCAGGAACCGTGAGACGCTCCGCTTCTGCTGGGGGAGCAGGAGAGTTTCCCCATGGGACGTTCCGGGAAGAATGCGCCACATAATTTTATCACTTCGTTATACGCTCTTAGATCTCTCATCTCTGAAATAGACATGGTTTCCCCCCCCTCAAAAACGCCTCTCCATCTGGGAAAAAGTTAGTTCCAGTACGTCTGGCTATGGTCTGTGCTCAAGAAGGCCTTGGAAAGAAAGAAAAAAAGTTCCTTTCTCTGACTCTTGAGTAGAGTGGGGAGAATAAGGGTTCTCAGATAGTCAGTTATTCATAGCCAGGGCAATTGAGAGTGTTTCTCAGTAAAAGACTTTGATCAGTTACATTACAGCGTTGGCCTATTACGTACAGTTGGCATTTCCAAAAAGGAATGTTTCCCTTCAAGTGTTGAGTTTAGGGATATAAAGAGAGTGTTACATATGCAGGCAGAGAAAGAGAGTGAGTGATAGAGAAAAAAAGAGAGAGGAAGACTCAGAACAGTACAATGGTGTTCAATGTTCATTGAAGCCTGTGGCAATCCTCTGTGTGTGTCCAAAAATTACGCAGATAAATCACACGGTGGAGACAGTGTGTGTATATTTCTCTGCGTGCCATGATGAAGATGGCCCTGTGGTTGGTGATAGCAGCTCACCAATCATTGTGTGGGAGAGATATTCTACAAAATACATCTTGCCTTTTTCGCTCTGTGGTAAAAGTGGAATTACAAGGCCTTCCCATTCACTTGGGGACTGGCACCATAATGAAAAACAAGACGGAGGAGCCAGGGATTCTTTCCACTGTGAGTCAGAGGGCCCTTTGACTTCCTCAGCACTTTTAATTGAAGCTGAAAAAAGGAAGGAGATGAGAAGGGTAAATGCCCAGTGATGGTAGACCTGGTGCCACAGGCAGTCGTTTTGAATGACCATGAATTATTTCTCTTTCTTTCTTTCTCTCTCTCTCTCTCTCTCTCTCTCTCTCTCTCTCTGTGTGTGGGATCATAGCAACACAATGGCAGACATACGCTTCCTCCCATTGCAAGCGTCATTTGCGGTCACCACAATGCACAAGTAAAAGGTCACTGCTCTCGTTTATGAAATCTGAGATGGTACCGCTTTATATGTGTCCACAGGCCACATCCGAAAGGACATTATCTCACAACTCGTGACTCTTCCCTGAGCTGCAAAGCTGTAGAAGCAGTGACACTGTCATCATTAACTGACTGTATCCCGGGACCCAGCAACAACTGTCTGGAAAGTCTATCAACAAGCATCTAACTGTCGTGTCTTGCATTCTTCTTATGTTTGCCACTTGTGACAGCGGACGTGCAAGGCACGGCCTGCAAGTCTGGGCGTTCTCTTGGCAAATGAATGGAGATGTTTGGGAAACGCTTGTTTGCAAACGCAAGGGGTGTGTTTGCTTTTTCGCGGAGCAGTCCGCGTGTGGGAAAGTGCCTGGTTATGGGAGAGCTCCGCCGCGGCCCTGGAATCTGACGGGGAGAAGATGCTTGTGGTTTGGTGGCTGATGTGTCTGAAATGTGCTGGCAGAGGCCCCACACCAGGCCTAATCAGAACCGTGCCACAACCTAAAGCTGAGGAGAGGAGGGGAGAACATCATTAAAATACTATCCAGAGCAATTACAGCCTGATTCAAAGCAGATGACTCAAATATGTTTCACGTTTTTCTGGGACTCTGCACACTCTTTCTCTCTCTCTCTCTCTCTCTCTCTGCCTCTCTCTCTCTCTCTCTCTCTCTCTCTCTCTGGCTGCACAGGCAGGATCCAGTGCAACACTGTCAGGATGATTATCTTGGTAGTGTTTTCATATTCTGGGTGAGATTGCAGGTTTATCAAGACGCGAGAGAGACAGGGTGAGTGATGTCACAGTTACCATGGTGACATGATACAGAGACAATGCCGGGTCTATCTGCACTTAATGTGCCGTAAGAAACCGTGGTTAGGAGACTGCCAGATGAGAAGTGTTAAAGTATGCAGAATGGAAGACCCATGGTAATAAGTATTGCCTTTCTGGCAAACACGGCATGTTCTGAGTTAGTGGATATTACGCCAAAAGGTGTAATGTTTGTGACATGTCCAATTGAATTGAACAGACAGCGATCATTTGGAAGTCCTCTTTAGCATTCACCATCCTTACTATATTCCAAAGAACAACAGCCCATAGTCATAAAAACAGCAATAAATGTTGAAAGCAGTGCGTTCAGCAGTTCAGATTCAAAGGACAAACAAAACGAAAGCTCAAGGGCATCCCATAATTTGAAGACCACACTAAATAAATAAAACCAAATTTGGTCAGCAGACGCCATGAGGTTTCCCAAATGCTTTGGGTAATGTATGTTATTAAGAGATTAGAGTTTTGGGGCATGTGAGGTAGTCAAACAGTATAGCTTCAAATTGGGTGTATTGTGCTATAACAGATCTTAGAAGACTATATAAAGATGGCATGTTTATGGCAGTTTACTTTATTACAAGATCCTTATGTTCTCTGCAGGGGTGTAGTGGTAAAATAAGAGGTAAACTATGAAATCTGTGATCACGGTAAGGTGGACTGTGCCATGTGGTATCAGATTTTTAAAAGAGCCATTCAGAACATGTTTGATGATGGTGGAGGTTATTGTCCAATGTTTATAATAATATCAGTGGTATTAAATGGTTCCTAGAGTGTTGATGAGCGTACATATTGTGAATGTGAATAATATGTTTAATGTTAAAAGTTGCAATTGGTAAACAAACTGTTATGAGAGGTGGATGAACTCTAATAAAAGGTGGATGAACTCTGAGGTAAATTTCTGAGGTGGATAAACTGTGTTTACTTGTGTCTAGCCTCCACTACATCCCTGGTTCTTTGCTATGGGACTTACAGGAATTACAGTGTGTTTGAATGAACCCATGCCCTGCGCATTAGTGAAGGAGAGTGTTTTGGAGATGAGAGTGGTGCTGTGATAAGGCAGCACAATGCCAGAGCTGTTTTCTGCCCACTGCAGCGACGGGACCACTCCATCAGCCCAGAGGAAGGAGTGGAGCCCTGGGGAGAGGTGCATAGCATCGCTGCTTCCCTCCGCGGGCGAAAAACCGCCGCAGATTTATGGTGTGACTACTTTGTTAGAAAAATTCTCTCTCTCATGGTTCCCTTTGCACCGCGGCCTGTTTTCCTTCTCCTGGTGTTTTAGTGTATCTTTCGTTTCTGTGCGATGGGAAAGGGGGACTTTGTGTGCCCTGAGAAAATTTGTCTGTAGCAGCATACACATGTGGCAGCAGATTTCCTGCTGGTGGCCACTTCAGTCGTTGATATTGTTTACATGAATAACAATTGTATACATTTTATGATGTAATGTATGTTTAGTAGTGATCAAAGGCACAACAGAATGTTATCAAATCGGCCTTATAAAATGCTTTATGTCTTGAGCTGAAGTCAAATGATGAGACAAGAGGTGGGGAATTTTGAGAAATTGGACTGAAAGAATTTTTATTTCTCTCTCTGTCACTATCCTGCCCTGGTTGGGAGTGAGTATGATAATATGAATGAAATTAATATGTAGATCTAATTCATGTCACCTGGCTTAGGAGCTGCTCCAGCTCCAAAAACGTGTTACATCAGGGTTTAAAGTCATGTCCAGATGTGGTCAAAGGTGTCACTAGAGGGCAGTGGTTAGCCTAAGCCCAGCTGATCGGCATCTGCACCGAGGCAAAATTCACCTCTTGACTGTAAGCAAACAATTTTTTTTCTTTCAGTGTAATTTTTCTTGTTCCACATAAATGCCATGAGTCCGCCATAGAGTTCTAATTCAGCCTTATAAGAGCAGTGGTGATTGGAAATGTAGTAAACCAGTCCATTTATTATGAGGTAATATTATGAGTCGCAAAGCACATGTGCTTGGCAGAGGTCCACACTGCATTTCATAAAAGGCTGGAGTCTTGAGAACCATCTCATTTCACACATGTGTAGTAATATAATTCACAGGCTTTAGTAGAGCGAATGTACTTCACCTAGAATCGCACTGTTTTCTTTGTTTTAAACACCACTTAGTTTTCATTTCTGCTTCTTTCGTTTGTCATCTCTGGCCTAAAGATCCTCTCACCACAATGCGTATTGATACGTACAGACAGAGTAACAGTACCTCAAAAGTATAGTATATATGGATGTACAGTATGACTGTATGGAAATAGCACTCACTAATGCACTAACTTGTCTTTCTCGTCCTCTACCTTGATTGTTTCCCTTGTTGGGAGTCGCTTTGGTTAAAAGGTGACAGCCAAATGTAATGTAATGTCATATGTTTTCTATACCACTTTGTGTGGTGGATAGCTGTTATTATGGGAGATAACTGTTATTTACTAAACTCTACCACATCCCACAAGTTATAGCTTTTGTGCTCCAAAACCTTTCTAAACTCAGGTTCATATGATCCTTTGGACAGGGCATACAACAGCAACTTTCCTGACTGTTAGTTTCTTCAGTGTGATTGAGTGTATACATGTTGTCAATGTAAAAGGAAAGAAATCCTCAAACTTGTTTGAGAAAGTTTACTCTTTCACTCCTATGGACCCCTCCTTCAACTTTTCTCTCTTTTTTCACTCATTCTTCCTTACTCTTACTCCCTTCTACACACTCTTTCGTTCTCTCCCTCTCTCTCTCTCTTTCTCTCGCCCCCAGCCCCCCACCCCTCGCCTCTTTGCTTCCCTCCCTCCCTCCCTCCCTCTCTCTAGCAGACTGTCTCCTTCCTAATGAGCTCCAGATGTTGAGGTTGACGGGGGTGAGCGGCTCGCTTGTCATCCATGGACCCATGTGTCCGTGAGGGGCTGGGGCTTGGCTGAGGTGGGGTGGGGTGGGGTTCTGGGCCTCGGGTCATCTGGAAGCACTTGAGGTCAGAGGATCCAGCCTGTGAAAGGTGAGATGGATGCCCAGCCAAAGAAATGTGCCAAAGAGACCTTTAGTCCTCCTCCTCCTCCTCCACATCCCTCCTTCCCATACTTGTCAACCATAGCTCAAAACTAACTTTACAGTCCAAATAGCTTTTTTTTTTAGATTGTTTTTATTTGATTTTTTTTTCTCCATCCTGGCATCAACCGACATGAACATTTACAAAAGTATGAGATGAAACGAAACATACGCGAGAAGAAAAGCGGCACGTCCAAAACGTTCTCCAAGTCTAGCGTCACTGTCTTCAGCGTCTTAAATGGGCGATGACAAATTAATCACTCGCAAAGCGTCGGCTTCCGTGACCGATCACCTAACTGACTGAAGGGCCGGTGACATGTTTGCGCCAAGGAACTCAGTGGGATCGAGGGCTGAGGAAACAGGCAGCAGCTCAGTGAAGCAGGGGGGCCCCCATCAGCAGGACCCTTCAGGCTTCAGCTCCCCCCAGGTCCTCTCTCTTTCTCCCCCTCGGACTGACTCAAGGGGCTGTGGGGGCCATAAAGGCCGGCCGCATAGCACAGAGAGTGGTGCACGGGATGGAGCCGGGTCAGGGCACCGTGGGGAGAGGCCACATGAAAGGACATTGCTGTTGGAAAAGACAACTGGAATTTTAATGTGAGAGGTTGAGTTTCAATGCAGGAAAAGGGGAAAAAATGTTTTAAAATGAGGCTCATTAAAGAAAACGTCAGTGTTTCCTATCCCCCCTCCCAACCTGTCCAGCCACCCCACCCCCCACAAGAGTTTCACTCTCTGTGATTGCCAAGCTCTGCTTTATTTACCTTACCAAGTCTGCCCATGACCCTAATGTTAACCCTTAACGCTAAGCCATAAGAATCAACTGAACTTTGGCACAAACACCCTCTAAAATTCCTCAAAAAGGCCTGAATACGCTACCGAAACTTGACAGTGAAAATATTCACCAGTAGAATTACAACGGAAAGTCCTGAGCTGAGCGGACTTGAGCGGCCATATAACCTCCACATGCTGTGGCTAACCCCTTAGCGTGGCAGGTCACTCCAGGTCACATGCAATCAGATGACCAAAAGGGGGGGGGGGGTTGTCAGGCATGTAAACAACCACCACATCAGCCATTCGGAGAGGCTGCTTGTGGCCACTTAGGGACCAAGAGGGATACTGAATCCAAGGCACACGTTGCTTTTACAGAGGAGGTGCAGCAGAGAGGAGAAATAAACACCTCCGTGTACTCCAGCTGGTCGGGGGAGTCAGGAGCCTCCAGCAGCGAGGAGTCCATCATGAGCAAATAACACATACTTCCTCCCCGCTTCCAAACTCCAGCTCCAGCCACAGGCTCTTCTAGCAGCCACATTCAGCAGCTGTTTGATGCTTCAGTCAGGCTGTTGTCCAGCCCATTGTTGTTGTTTCTGCGTAGTTGTTGGTTTTCTTCTTTTGTTATTTCTTATTGCTAAAAGGCAACCTTACCTGGCAACCTGTTATTTCTTATTGCTAAAAGGCAATCAACTTGGAATGGATAGAGTGCCAGTGGAATAATGAGTGTCTGAAGGTGTAGTCATCTTGTAACTGTCATGTCAACATGTGGCCATGCTTAAAAAACAACCAATTAAGAGGTACTGAACACTGCACCTATATTTATTCTAAAATAGTTTAAGCGCATATGATACTAGTGTTCATGCTGTTGCCTGCAACAGTGAGGACATCTGGAAGTATAAGCAGCACTAATAGGAGCTTGTGAAACCATCCAGTATTGGTGCTTAAACCACATCCTTTTATTGCAACGGAATATTACACATTTGGATATATACTCAGTTAATATACAAAAGGGAATATGACTTTAGGCCATTAACTAAAAAAAGAAAACTTTGGCTCCGATGATTAAAAAACGACAAACAGGAGCAAAGTCTAGTGTTCTCTCTGAGGCACTTTAACTAACCCCATCCAGGGTTTACATTCTCCCTCAGTCCCATGCTAAACTCCAAAGGCCAGAGGGCTCTACCAGTCAGCAGACTCCTTGTTGGAAGATGTCCAATGTCACTAGTCTCTGGAAGTCCATAGGCATCCTACAGACGACTGAAGAGCTTAGCAGGAAGATATCCGCACAGCCTCTTCATTATAAGAGGCTTATTATGGGATGAAGCATGTGAGCTTTGTGCTCGTTTCTTTTATGGTCTTTAAAATAGTATGGCAGATAACTTTTAACACTCAAGTGCACTGAAGTTCTGCTTTGTTTCCGTTTCGTGTTCTGTTACAAAACAAGGTCTGCAGTCCGGTTTAATATCCTACAGAGTATCCGTAGTCTTCTAAAGGTGGTACTGTTGTTTTTGGCTGAAGACCTAGAGCTTTTTCACTAGAGTGCAGAACAGAGGAGTCCTTTTTTAACAGAGTCAGAACTGTTGTCTTCAGTGGTGGAATTACAGGGACATTGTTATGAAGATGAACACCATGAGCTGATCTCTTTAGCCTGAGTGATGCTTGGTTTTGCATTGGGTAAAATGGTAAAATTGTTTTGAGTGCAATGGGTGCCCTTGTTATGGTGTCTTCTTGGCACAACAGGCTTTAAGATGGAATGCTTATTGGGGTGCCCCTAAGGACTGTAGTCTCAGTTGTCTAACTGAAACCATATGCTCCCAGTTGGAAGTGTGTGTGTGTGTGTGTGTGTGTGTGTTTTGGGGGTAGAGGGGGTGGAGGTGCTGTCCAGTCAGTTGACAGTGGGCACCTGGTTCAGGCTATACTCCTTTGCTTTTAGTCTCAAGTTGGCAATGCTGTTGGCCATGTTCATTCCCTGAGTTGAAGTCGTGTTGGCACATGTGGGAGGGTATGTGGCCATGGCACTGCATAAAGAAAATTACAGAAAATGAATTAGCAATCTACAAAAGAAAATCAACCACATTCAGAAGATGAAAATGTGGTAGGGCTAGTTTTTGTAAAGTCATTAAATTCTACCTGAATGATTATAAAATATTTTAAAGCAAACAACTGGTAAATCTGTGAACAAAGCGTATGCTGAGTGCTCTTGGATAAAAGACTAAAAATAATCATTCCATTATCAAATAAGCTATCCAGGTGCTCCAAGAAGGCTAAGGACAAAACATATTCTTCCTTGTCCTTACCTTTCTTGGAGTGCCTGGATTGTGCTTTATCAATGCTGGATTGTGCTTTATTTTATTTATCAGATAAAGCTTCCACTGTAGAACAATTCAGGATTTCCTGGTTATCAGGACAATTAGCTATTGCAATGGCATCAATCCAAAGCTGGGGACCCTGTGCTCCATGCACACTACACAGATGCTCCATTATGAGGTAAGTAAACATTTTAGAGCGCTCAGCATGAGCTATCCCCACAGCATATCTCAGTAGGAGTTGTTTTCATATTCTGAGTGCCTATTGAACCAGATGCTGGCAAAGCCCCTTAAGGTCTACCACACCAGATGCTGGAAAATTCACAGCATATACATTTGACTCTGGCAGCTTAAAATATTACAAAACTTAGAATTGCTATTTCCACGTCCATCATCCTTATGCAGATTGTATTAGGTCACATTTGCTGTGGGGAGACAACTTCAGTGCTGGACTGGAGTGTTGGGGTGTTAGATCAATACCTTTCCATGTAGAGATGTGTTGTCTCGCAAACTGAAATTTATGATATTTATGTTATAAGAGAGATCTATTTCAGGAATTGTAGGTTTGGGCAGCATAACTGCTTTAATATCTCACATACAGGAAAGGCAATTGGCAGCTTGTTATGAAATACTATCTCCCTTAGGAAACTGAAGTGCACTGCCCGTACACTAGGCTGTGATTATATCTGGTGAGGTAGGCAGTTGTGCCAAATTCTGATTAAAGACGTTGATGAAGCACCCCTAAAAGCAGCTTTAATCATCTGACTACCTGCTGTCCAACCCAACCCCATCATCTAATCAAAAAATAGAGAAATCACAAGCTTTATTTTACCAGTAAGTACTCCAATAGTGAATTAACTTATTTTGTCAGGGGATCAGTCAAAAACGGCAAATATAATTTACATGCACCTGGTCCAATGACCACTGCTCTTCATTAGTAGAGCAGCTTAAATCTATTTGAAGTCAACGGTTTACAGTGCAGACTTTGAAAATGGGAATAGTGCTGAGCCACTAAAGATTCTTAAGCGTTTTGTTGCAGAATAATCCTTAAAGGTTCCATTAATCATCATCTGATGGAGAAGTCTTTCAAGAACTCCTCTGGGAGCTATTTGGCAATTGGCTTTAGAGAACTTCTTTCCACTGGGAACCCTACATAAGTAAAATGAAACTCCTAAGCCAATTAATGATTTTTCATGTGGAAAATGATCTGTGCAAAGCTCCTAAATCTTTTAAACAGACCCTTTATCTGTTGAATGGTCCAGTAATCTTTTCCATTCTGGAGTATACGCATAAAGACAAATAGGTACCTGTAAGAGGACGATGACCCCCAGGACAGGTAGTCATTGGGTCTCGGGGCCGGGCGAGGCACCATTGGCTGCTCCACGGTTACATCGCTGGAGAACGACTTGAGAAGCGAAGAATTCTTACTGGCCAGCATGGCTCTCTCGTTTCGTCTGAACTTTGCCCGTCTGTTCTGGAACCACACCTGAGAGAGAGAGAAAGTCACAAATGAGCAAAATGGATCCCTCTCAGAGATTATAGATCCACCACTACACCTTTCTCAAGAGGTGAACAGCCTGCTACTCTTGCTGTTATATAATTATGAAATGATACAGGCAGCCTTGAGAACAAAAAGTAGAGTTATTATTATTGTTATTTCCAACAGGTCAGTAATGACTGGCCATGCTGTGTCCATTGGCATTACATCCAAACCAACTGCACAGGCACAAACAATCTATTATTCTATCTATTTATTCCGCATCAATACAAATATACAGAAATAAGGTCAGACAGGATGAGATGGGGCCTACCTGCACGCGGGCTTCGGTGAGGTTGACCCGCCGTGCCAGGTCCTCCCTGACAAAGGCGTCAGGGTAGTGGGTGCGCTCGAAGACGCGCTCCAGAGCCTGCAGCTGGCTGCTGTTGAAGGTGGTCCTGTTCCGGCGCTGCTTCCTCTTCTTCTTCTCGTCCGTGGTCAGACGCTCATCTGACGCGGAGGCAATGAGAGGCACATGGAGACATCATTCATAAATGTTTGTCAAGACGGGTATAATCCACATTAGCAAGGTGTTGTGCCTTGGATTAAGACAAGCATTTGTGCTGAGTGGTACATAACCACAGACTTCCTTCCATTCAGGACTAAATGTGTTCATTTCCATGGAGAGTTATTTTATCTGTAATGCCCAAATTAGATGTGTGTGTGTGTGAAAGAGAAAGAGCAAAATATCTAAGATCTATCTGAATGAAATGATTATTCCAATGTAATTTATGTGGCAAAGAATGTAGAAATGTATCAGAAATGCATCCACAGGACATTAACAATAGTAACAATAGGGCTAATGCATGAATGCATCTTGGCGATTGTCAACAATTTGGCAATTCACATATAAAACTTTTTTTTGTTGGTGTGCAGTACCTAAACTTAATACTTCAATTTTAGAAAGTATTAAATGGGGTATGATTGTCATAGTTGGCATCAGGCTGAAAACAATAACTTTAGAATTGGAGCGACCTCGGGAGCAGAAGTGCTCGTGGTCTACTCTAGGAGACTCGTGCTGATGTTGGTCTTTTCAAGCAATGCTCTGACAGTTTCGGCAAGCCTCGATTGTTTTATGAGTCTTTCCTGATCCCATCCACATTATAAGAGCAAGCATAACCTTGCAGTAATTAATGAGCATAGAGCCAAAAGAGACTTGGTACATGTGAAATCGTGACCACATGTACGATTTTCCCATGATGATCGTCCTCCCAAAAAACGGCAGGCTAATAATAATACATTGATATTAGCAAAACATGAACACTATAATTAATCAACTCATATTATACAGTTTGTTTTGTCAAAAGAAAGCGGCCTTTAGCAAATAAATATTGTTTTAAAATATAGACCTAGTGTATATTTATCAGATTTAAGGTTAATATGGAATTTAGTACGCAGGCTCTGATACAAGCCATTTGGCGGTATGTGTAATGTTGTAGATTCATCCAACTTCAGGCTATTTAATCTCACTTAGGGAAATGTGTAATTATATGTGTCATAATAATTATCAACACGTCTAAATAATTTAGGGCTTATCAAAGCATATTTCTGTAGGCCTATTTCGTAGGCCTATAGCCATGCATAGGCCTACTTTTTGTTTTGCCAAATTAAAAGCAAATCTAGGCCTATATTTCGCTTCAGTGAACAGAACACTGATATTTCTCAAGTTGGTAAAGTGCGCCCAACAAGCATCAAGTTATTACCAAATGTTGTAGTCTAATCCTTTCAAAAAGGTGCGCGTCAGGACGCAGGGGGAGGGCGGGGGGACACTCCGTGAGATTGGGTCCGCTCATTCCAACATTCTCACATCAATCAGCACCAAGATCAGCTCATAAAACTGGTGCGCGCACGAGGATAAACATATCTGTGACCAATCGATTCGCTCGGAAACACCCATGCAATAGGGGTAAATGCGCAAGAGAATACAAGATTTCACCTGAGTGTCATGCAGACCCTTAAAAGTAACCAGGCACATAATGACTAGCCTACAATGGCCATTTAGCAGTTTATGCAGCTTTAGTCAATACAATTTAGAGGATCACTTTTCTGTTGATGAGGTTGATGATGGCAATGACGTTTTACACAATCATAATCAACTCTATGGCACCCAAACTGGCTACTTATGTAAAAAAAAATAATAAAAAAAACAGATGATTTTAGGTAGAACAATGCATTGACATCCGTAATGTAACGTTTATTTTTTCCGTAGCCCTGAGGGAAATATGATAGAATAAATCAATAATGCTCATATTTCATTAAGACAGACAGTGAATCTGCAGGCATCATCATCACATTAATAATTCACACAGATAGCATGAACTGATTGGAGATTATAAAACGAATTGGGCTATTCTACAAAGTAGCCTAATCTACAACGCAACTGTCAAAATGAATCTATATTTATACCCCCAAGACAATTAATGTTTTTATATCAAGGAACGTTTTATTTTTTATTCAACCTCCGTGACCAGACAGGTGCCTAAACAATTCATGGGTTGAGAACAAATCTTAAGTTAATTATTCTACCACTCCCACGTGTGTTTAAGTCATTTGAGTCATGATAATTGCTAGCCTATGTTGTTGGCTGTCATGTATCTAGGCTGCAGCAACTGATGGATGGAAGGAATCGTCTCGTCTTCCTGGCCCTCAACAAGGTCTAGCCTAATTTCTGAGTTCGTAAAGCGTTAGGCCGATATAGCCTAGTTCGCATTAATTCATAGTAGGCCTATAGCCTACTTCTAGAGTTTGTGAAAATTTCCTCACTATCTGAATGAGTCGTCAGATAAGTTGCTGTATAAATTAAATAAAATTCTCAGTAGCCTATAGGCCTATTATAACTCATAAACATAATCCATTATGGGAACAATCTGTGGATTTTTTTCTAGACATTCGCAAAAATGTGCCATAGTTGATTCTCAAAGAGAATAGGCTAGGAAATGCATGTTAAGCCTATTTGTCACCTTTATGGCAAATAAATGCCATGGCATGACATTTAGTCTACGTTGAATAGACTACTGTTAGATATCAACTAAATAGGCTAATGTTGATATTATTATGTAGACTACAGTACTACAATGCCCTGTAGTTGACAATACAGGCGAATGCCTGCATGACATTCTCCAAACTCACTTTCTTGTTGTGCTGTGTCGCTGCCGCTTGTTAGACCGGGAGACTCCAGCATATTCCGACCCGACTCCCCCGTGTTGTCCTCCGTCTGAGTTCCAACCATCTCACGGGCTTCCTCTAGATCCAACAGGTGACTTACTGAAAAGTTTTTTTTAGCCTGCAAATGTTCCAGGTTAGCGGTGATCGGACTTTCGGTACGGCAGGGCAGCGTGGCTTGTCTGTCCATTACAGGCGCATAGCTAGAAGTCATGACGCAGACTAACCTTACAATATTATAACACCAACCAAACTGTATTTCAGTAAGAAGACATTTTCACTCTGAACAGGAAAAAAAGAATCCGAATGTAACTTCAGCAGCGACTTCTCAGCATCTTTAGTCCAGCTTGGCGCAGACGTCACAAGCAAGTTTTTGACATTTCAATTTTTGAAATTTCAACTTTTTTAAAAATGCTAAGGCACTACGCTTAACGTTCCTGGTTCAGGCATTCTGTTGTTGTTGCTTTAGTAGGAAAGACTGTATATGAACCAAATGCAGTCCTCGAAAACGACTCAATATGTGCGCGAGCCTCGCCCTTACGAGTTCGCAATTACGGAATGCTCTCGTGTGTTCATTGCGAGCAGTACTCGAGAGGGAGATGAGATGTTCGGCTGCGGAAGTGATGAAGTCCGGCAGAGGCGCGTGTAGCGAGAGAGGCCGAACCCTCTGGGCTCTCCTCGCGCCTGTACTGTTGAACACGCGCGAGCTATTGGGTCCCCTGGGAAAGTAATTGCGATGCATGAAACGCTCATTACGCGCCTAAGCTTTTGAGCCTCTCTCGTCGCTTTACAGCCAGGCGCCCCTTTCCATGCCCACAGAATCCCACCCTCACGCAACCCATCGCTAATAAAACACACTTTTTTATCCACACAAGTCATTCATCAGCAGTAGCCTATGGCAAGGGGTGGGGGTGACTTAATATTCTTTGTATGGGTAAACTACAGTAAGGTTAAGTGGTGAATTAGGGTTTGGATTACTGACTACAGACACAGCACCCACATAGCCAAACAATGTGGAAGTTCAAGGCTCAACCCTCACACAGGCTAATTTAAACAAACATTTTGAAGGAATTCCTTTTACATTTCAGTGTTTGTTTTCCATCTTTTCTTTTTAATTTCTTTCTTTTATTTTTTGTTTTAGTCCTGAGAGAAGCCACATGTCATTTGGCCTATACATAATACAGTGATTCCACTGTAGTTCTGACAGGAAATTTCTCACTGGGGTCCGACAGTTCGAGCAACACCCCCATTTCAATCTGCGAAAAGAACCCATTGATGTCATCAAAGGGCCGCAGATTGAAAACAGATGTGCCGGCCCTCTCCCGTCCTCTGCGTATTTTTAATTAAGGTCGGATTTGGTTGACTCTTGGTCATTACCTTCCTCTCATGTTCTGGCCGTTTTCTGCAAGAATATAAATCTTGACCAGAATCTATGTCGCCATGTGGCACTATAGCAGAAAGTTCCTACCCTCGACACAAATCTGCAGACTCAGCCTGAAAATGAAGTGGGCCTACAATTTTACCACTAGGCACAGCAGTTGCTTTTTAAAAGTTATCCATATAAAGGGTAGATAGACTGCTTTTCATAGCAGTAAGGACGGGCCCTCATTTTAGTTTGAACCAAGTCAAGTTACATACAAGGTGAAAATCAATTAATCATCTTGGGCCTATTCTGATCCCAAACTAATTTCAGATCTACCGAAAAATTGTTCAAACGTAGGCCTATGCGTAAACATAAAGGCCTTTTTGGCTCTGCTATTGTTTTTATAAAAATGGACATCTCCACACAATGGACCATGCTTTAATGGGTCATTTGCCTATATGGGTTTATCATTCGGCGTATATTCCTTTTTAAATAAAAAAAATGTCTTTAAATGCACATTAAGCCTAGTCAACTTCACCTCGACTAAATCGTATCGTAACACATTTAGCAAGATTATAGCAAAGCTATGCCTATAGGCCTACTTTAGTTTATCAACCGTCTCTGATTATAGGCTACGGCCTGAGTGATTGGGGAGGGATGCTGCACCTAAAACCGTTATTTCAGCAGATCATCTGAGGTTCAACACGTTAAACTATTTGACCAAGTATATTTAGCCTTAAATAGCCTATCTAATATCGCCTGATAATTTATTTCGCACCGCATAGGCTACGGTGTGAACGTAGGCCTACTCTGATATTTAGTCTGTGGGCTGTCTTATTATGAAGAAGGCGCCTGTAATTTCAGAGTAGGCTGTAATCACTTATTGTGTCCATCAATTTTCAATGGAATGCAATGGGAAGAATCTGTTTCAAAGTAGACTAATTATTTCGTCTAAAGCGATTCCTCATAAGCACATGCGACCCATAGTAGGCTAAATGTTTATGTAATTGTAGCCTATTGTTCTTAAAGACATTACTGCAAAATTAACGATAAGCCTAAATAAAAGTGTAGGATAAGTGATTAAACCTATTAAAAATGTTTGACCGTAATCGTCAATTCACGAGTCATATTGGATGGTTAACACTTTAGACTAGGCCTATAAATCATTAGGCTTAGATTTAAATATTTCGACGTTTGTATCTCAATAATTCTAATCAACTGTGGATAATTGAACAATGTAATACCTAAATATTGGCGATAAATACATATAGATAGCCTGGACACATTCCATTAGGCTATATCTTAATATTTGCATAGGCTAAATAGAATGATCTCTTGAGTAATTTTGAGAATTAGTCTATTCCTGTGCTTATTTCTGAGGACAGGGATACCAAGAATTAATCTTATTATGATCAGCCTAACAAGATGAACATCTTTTTAGTTTGATTATTTGCTGTTCTTTTTACTGTTGCCATATTAATATTGCAATTTGGTTTTGTATAGAATAGCCTAATTTGCCATTGACATGTTTTGCAGAAATATGTTTTGCATTATTATATCGATAGGTGGCGCTACAGCAGGTCCAGCATGTGTTCAAAGTATTGAGTAGTAGAAGCAGCCTCTGCTTGTTTTTTTAGTTTGTCTCAATTATGTTAATTAAGTGTGTCAAATATTAGGTATGTTACATGCCAAGGAAATCTGTCAATTTAACTGAATTTATTGCCACATCAACACACAGCACTTGTCACTCAAAAGTAAGTTCAATTAGTCTTAGATGAAAAAATTAGTTATTCTAGGGGTGGTAAAAACTTTTAATCCAAACTAAGGTATTTCTAGAAGTGTGGTACATTATTGCTGTAAGATGGTTCTGATGTGTATCAAACAAATGCCTGTCTGCAAACAACGTCAAGTTGTATTACCATAAACTGACTGGAATACTCATTAATTAAAGGACCACCACAGGCCATAGGACAAAGATTGGACTAGTCACAACAGCAATTGGGTAGCCTATGTGTTCTGCTGCAGATGTTTATGTAACATGTGACGTTTGGTACAATATATTTATTTGTTATATATGAAATGCATTGTGGATGGTAGAAATATATTAAACTATAGATTAAAACTTATTTGTAAAACTTATTATCATGTCACCATATTAACAACAACAATACAAAATCACAATTTTAAGAGATTGCTCTTTTATCATTATATTTTTTAACTGGGAAGGAATAGCTAGGTTTGAGATACTAGTTTAATTTCAGTTTTTTTTTTTTGTTGAATAGGCTGTATCATGAGTGTATTAAACTGTGAGCTCTGAATCGTGTATCAAATCAAATCATCAGATGACTGTATCATCACACCCAGAAGGCATAGTCATATTGCAGTATGGCTCCAGTGCTGAAATAAGATGATTTTATGAATATCTTTAAAGTGTATCATTAAGCAGGCTGTATAGCAATAAACAACAATCATGAATTTCACTTTTTCACTTTTTGTATATTTATAAATATTGAAAATACTATCAGTGTGTGTGTGTGTGTGTGTGTGGTTCTTTTTGTACTGAAGCAGTAGAAGGAGGGTTGTGGTGGTCAGCCTTTGATATTGGCAGCATCTGAGAAAGGAACGACATTGTGAACTGTGATTTA
The DNA here is from genome assembly GCF_018492685.1 of Alosa sapidissima. Taxonomy (NCBI): domain Eukaryota; kingdom Metazoa; phylum Chordata; class Actinopteri; order Clupeiformes; family Clupeidae; genus Alosa; species Alosa sapidissima. The sequence continues at coordinate 12,510,957 of NC_055968.1, read as the reverse complement.
TGCTCTCTTAAACACTTCCACACTTTTCAGAGTGCAAATCAGCAGCCTTTCTTTTCAACAGGCGGCTCACAAATAATATCGCTTTGGCTTTTCCGCTTGACCAAGAGACAGACGGGTGAGTGACTCTCGGCGGCTCCATCAGGCCCGTCTGACCCGGGACCATCCCCGCTGATGTGGCCGGCCCACATTCCACCCCTCCCACCAGGGGCCTCACTTGTTGAAAATTGGGCTCATTCTTATATTAACCCTGTGACCCCGTGACCCCTGCCGAACTAAAGCGCTCGGGGACTAATTGATGAGCGCTGCTCAGAGGAACGGGGGAGAACACGAAAGATAAACACCAGGAGAGGAAAAGGGGGGAAACGGGGAGCACGGACGGGACGGGCGAGCGGTCGACGCGGAGGGAAACGAGATGGGACTCTGGACGGGTCATTTATTAATGCAGAGAGGCAGGCAATTAAGTGGACTGCTGAGTGTGTTGATACAGAGAGGGGAAGGGGTCAGGGAGGTCAAGAAGGAAGTGAGGGACAGAGATGATAATGAAATGAGAGACATAGTTTCTGTGTGTGTGTGTGTGTGTCTGTTTGAGAAAGAGAGGGAGAGAAAGAAAGAGAGAGGAGGGAGGGAGCTGATCATTAATTCAATCCCTTAACCTTAGCTTCTAATCAAATATGAAGTTTAGGCATAATATCACACACACACTCTTTCTCTCTCACACACACACACACAAACACACAGTGGGGCTGATGGAAAACATCTGAACTCAGCAGTGAGACAAGGCTTTCTCACCATAAAAATATGATAATAATGTTTTTCACACTGAATACATTATGGTAATGTCAGGACAAAAGCCATCTGTTTCTGCCAAATCTTGCAAATCTAAAAGCATTCAAAATAAGACTGTTCTCAAAAAAGTGTCAAGGCAATTTCCATCATTCAAACTGTTTTCATTAAACTGGTTTCAATGTTCTTCTAAGTCTTGTTTTAATTCATTCACCTCAGTTTTAAAACAGCATTATTTACTTTGAACGACACTAATTACACCTCTGCTTTCGCCAATGCTGTAGTGGCGCTGTATAGTTTTTTTTTTGTTTGAACTCAGACTAATTTCCTAATTGAGAAACAGCTTTAAATGGTATTCACGCTCTTCAGACATCTGCTACGAGAAAACTACTGTATTTAAGTACTGTATGTGTGTGTCTTCTCTCTCTCTCCTGACCACTGACTGAGTCCTCTCCAGAGTATCAATTACAACCTCATCTGGTTCAGAGTGTGCAACTGTGGATGTGATTTTGTACTGCTTTATATGAGGAGCTATAACTTCATGCATTAGTGTGTGTCGCTATAAAGTTAAGGCTTTTGCTTTTTGGATCAGGATGTATGACGTCACATGTAGTAATGAAGCTTTGAATCACACCATAAACCTTAATGTATGGCAATGCAATGCATGACTAAGGGACAATTTATAGTAGAATTCTGACATCAGAATAGATTTCTGCCTCTTTGGCGAGTGTTCATCTGTGAATGTGGATGAGATTTAAGCTTGTTAGACATTGTTTCAAAACTGCCTTGCCTTGAAAACTGTCATACTTTCTATCAGCAGCAGCTACACTTCTATGGGTTATTGATTTCAACACCATGAGCCGTTTGTACATAAACAAAAAGAAAAGGAGAGGCAGAGGGCACACATATATTTTTCCTCCCTCTGAAAGTGACTCGGATTTGAGCAAAACATCGCATTTAGGAGCAGTTTGAAAGGTTTCATATTTTCCGCTCTGCGTGTCCCGGACATTTACAGTTGGCGTTGCAATATGAGTGGGCCTGAAGGGAGGTGCTTTGAAGTGCCTGCGGTGTTGCCACATCTGCACGCAACATGTTCTTGCAGGAAGGGGGGGGGGGGGGGGGCATTGAGGGAGGGAGGGGGCAGGTCACGTGACAATGAACAACATTCCTTAACTCTTTGCAGAATAAATGCATAAGGAATAAATCCCAATGTTGAACACCAGAACTCACTGGGATATGGCTGTGTTGGTTTGCGCAGACAAATGAGGATCATGTTGGTTCATTCCCACTCCATGCCTGAAGTTTGGAGACTTGTGGTTTTATGATGGAAAAAAATGGTTCAAATGAGACTTGTGGTTGTATTGGCGGTAATTTGCTGTCTAATAAAGTAATGAGCTGAAAAATGTATGCCAGACTGCATCTTCAGTGTACTCATGACAGTCAATGTTCAGCCAAAAGTTCGACACTTACTCACCTCTCGGTGCCAAAGATCCACCCCAATATTCAATGGATAATGGAACCTTTGTTCCTCCCTTGAAAAAATGAGAACAAAACAAAATGAAAACAAATGGTACCAAAACAGACAATGTGCAAGAAATACATGGGGAGGAGTTGTTCAGTGATGCCAGTAACGCGTTACTTAGTAACCTATTTTGAACACTTTTTACGGTAACGAGTAATCTAACACGCTACTATTTACAAACCAGTAATGAGATTAAAGTTACTTGAGTCACTGCGCGTTACTATTTTTGTCATTTTCCTTAGTAAAAGATATATTCTTTGCTTTATTCTTGTCTGGGGATTAAGGTCATGTAGGCTATACTCATGTTTTCAGCATGAAGACAACTCACGTGTAAAACCACGCAGCGACACAAACGTAAACAACAATGGAGGGAGGAGAGAGATGCACATTTTATCTACAGTCATTATTTTGAGTTTGTGTCAGCTAAACATCACATTAAGGCACATTGTACATTCTGTGCTGGCGACAAAGAGCTGTCTAGCTATTCATCCCAAGTCTCCCGAAGTTTTCGCATATTGATAGCGGCTTCCTGACGCCCGCAAATGACATAGCCTAACATCTTCCGGAACCTAGAGCGAACAAGAGCATGCAAGCCAGACCGGACTTCAAATCGCGTGTGCATCTGAGTCCTGGTCTGTTTTGCTAAATCAACCAATCAGTTGTCAGTGTAGGTGGGCTTATATCTCTTTTCTTCTGAACTTAATTAATCAGTTCAGTCAGTGTAGGCTATCTAGGAACAGGAGCGTCATGGCAGAGCCAGTGCCACTCAAAAAGGAACATTTAAGACCTATCAGATTACACAAAAGTGTACCCAATTGTCTCATAAGAATAAAACGTAATGATAGTCTTGCACACTGCACTGTTTGTAACAGTGACTTTAGCATTGCTTACTGCGGGTTAAATGATTGCAAAAGACTTGTTGAGGTGAGTTTAACAAGTGCAATTTCATTTGCATATTAGTCAGGCCTATACTAGATGGCTAGTTGCCAAGGCTACATGAAAAGGCCAAACTACCAAAATCTACTAGCCTAGAAATCTAGACGCGCCCCTAGCGGCAGCAAATTGGGCTAGTCTAGTAACTCTCCGTTGGCTTGTGAGCTCCAGAAATCGAAACTTAATCAGGTTATTGAAATCGTGTATAGAGTCGTTTGGTGGGCTTAACATAATGATTGATGGCAGAGTTGCAACGGTTTGGCTTGAATTCCCTGCTACTTGAAAACAAATATCATATTGCGTCCTATTGCGTGCAGAGGGAATTTGAAAGGCAACTGATTATCCCGCCCCTCGGACTGAGCACTGCGAACGGTGAGTTCCCAGACCCTACATTTTAATGTGGGTTTGGCTCGCCAGGCTAAAAATCTACACATTTTACTATCACAGTTTCTATCAATAGGCCTTCCTTATTTGGAGGACTGACTAGACATTATTGAACAAACATCTGAATTTCAGTATCTAAGTAGGTTAGGTTGGGATGTCTGCTATACATTGCTGACATTACTGTTAAAATGCACTTCCCGTATAGTGAGTATTGGCAAAACCGGTTATCATTTTTATGTTGAGGCGGTGGGGGTGTTGTTGGCAGCTGCAGAAAGTAACTAATAAAGTAACTTGTAATCTAACTTAGTTACTTTTAAAATCAAGTAATCAGTAAAGTAACTAAGTTACTTTTTGAAAGAGTAATCAGTAATCAGATTACTTTTTCAAGGTAACTGTGGCAACACTGGTTGTAATCATGCCTCAGATGCTATTTTAACAAATATAAAGGCATTTTAACAGCCCAAACTATACACTAAAGTCACATTCAATTTGCCTTATTCACACGGCGTTCACATGGTGTAAACCAAAACGAGGCTACTGGGTACACTTACTATATCATTAATGGATTTTCTCCACCTACTGGCGAATGCATAGAACACAACAATCCTAATATCCATAATATAGTATGGTTTGTGTACCCGGTAGCCTCGTTTTGGTTTACACGTGAATAAGGCAAATTAGCAGGAGAGGGAGAGTAAATGAGCATGCTACATACCCTTAAAGGCACCCTTAACAAGATTTGCTCTCAGGGTCCCCCTCTGGTTGAGAAGTGCAATAATAAACAGACTAAAATGTATCTTTTGTAACAAAGTATGAACATAACTCTGATATAATATAGAGGGAATGCACCGACAGCAGTCTATAGAAAAAGAGGTAACACTTTACTTGACAGTATCGACATAAGAGTGACATGACACTGTCATGAACACATGACACTGTCATGACACATGAAACCTAACCCTAACACCTAACCCTAATCTCTAACCCTAACCCTAACTCTAAGTCTAAACCTAACCCTAATCCTAACCCTAACTTGTTAACAAAAACCGAATGTCACTTATTAACAGAAGTGTTATGTCATAAACGTTTATGAGTTGTTTATGACACGTTCATGACAGTGTCATGTCACTCTTACATCGACACTGTAAAGTGTGAAGTATAACCGAAAAAGATCTCCGAATTCCTATGGCATAGCAGCTCTTTTTCGATTTCAGATGGGAGAAGGGGGGGGGGGCAGTTTCCTACTTGAAACTAGAAAGTTCGGTAATCGCCTACAGAGGGCCGCTCAGACAATGGCAGAAGTGCCAGTCGTCATGTTATATGCCATCAAAATGATTTTGGAAACGTATGTTAAGGTCAAAAAACTGTTAGGGTGCACTTTAACTTAGTGAAACTAAACAGGTGGAGACAATGAATTGGACCTTTTCAGCCACATGTATAGAAGACACCTACATTATGGGCATCGCTTGTTTAGCAAGACCAATAGACATCACAGATGCACTGAGTGAATACCAGAGGTGCTTAAAAAGAGCATCTCTGGGTCTGTCAGGTCATTAAGAGTGGTCAGTAAGCTATAAATGCATCTTTTATTTTTCTCCACTATCATGGAGAGCATGATTTTCTATTCCATTTTACCTTTTAACTTTTTCTTTCAGCAGGGAAATAAAAGGTTTACAGAATAGACAACATTGCTTCAAAGTTCTGTTAATATGCCATGTATGTTGATTGATAATGTATCCAGCAGAAATGCCAAGTAATACAAAACTGTTACCTCTTTTATTTTTCAATGTCAGGTTTGATCATCCCTATATGTTATATATAATAATAGTGTGTAATACAGTGTTGAGAGACTTACTGACCCATTGCCAAGACTCATAATGTACTGTGTAAATGTGTAAAATTGTCGAACATTCCCATAGTCTTATGAGACGTGTATTTTGTCTAGGCTAAAGAAAAAAAGAAGAAGAAATCATGACAGGTATTTGGTTGTGTTAACACCACACTCTAATTACCTAAGCCAGTGAGATTCCTGTTTCTCCATATATTGACTGATGAAAGCTGACGACATTTGCTGGAATTCAAATGTCACAACATCAATTTGAATCCCTTTTACCACAAGAGCTGAATGGCACGTCTAGTGCACCCCACCCATGGAATTCCCCCTTCGCCTGTCATGTCTAGATATTTAAAAAAGGGAGGAAGGGGGGGTGGTGATGGGGGAGGGGGCACTCACACAGATGACTTTTGACAGACCTGAATTTGTGCCAGGCTGATGTGGAGCCGCACGACATTGTAGGAGAGTGGACCGAAGCCCCTCCTTCTTCTCGCCATCCCACCACCCACAATCCACCCCTCCTCCCAATCCACTCCGCTCTCTCCTTCGCTTTATCCATCTGAAAGCAATTTCTTTCCCATGTGCCTTGCAATCGGTTGTTTGGAAACGCCAACGATCGTGTCCCCAAGCGATCAAATGCTCTCTCGGAGGATAGGAAGAATCGTTGCGGCGTGGAGATGAGTCAGCAGGATGTTGAGTGAGGATCGCTATGAAGTTTGGTTCCCACAACCTCCGTCATATCCCATCATTCCTGCTTGCACAACCTCCAGTTTCCCCAATGTAACCTCATTATCCAAAGATCACGTATAGCACTAGTGTTATCCCAACTGAACTACACCAAACACACACATCTGCTAGCTGCATCACATGATGCTGAAATTCAAGGGAATGTAATTTGAGTAGTGGGCATAATTGAGCATCTAAATTTGTACTAAACTATATTTATATACATTTTGTTATCTTCCTATATTACTGATCTGACATTGCATACTCACTGTAACATAAGCCAAGATGTATTATGAGCATACATTATGATCATACAGTGAGTACTTGTTAGTATTCTCTTGACATCCTGCCACAATGCTTTGTACCTCCTCTGTTATATTCTTAACCTCTCCTTCATTCTTTCTCTCCTTGCCTGTTCAGCCATGTTTTTTCTCTGTCTTCTTCTCTCAACTCTCAATGAGTTGCCTTCTTCCTCCAGACGGGACATCTATCAGTGCACAGCACATAGAGCCCTCACATCTATCATTAGAGAGCATATGGATGGACTACAGTGAGGCGGAACAAACACATGGATTCATGTCTTACACACTGCAATAGTTAGATGCTTGTAATGAAACCAGTAACACTGCAACTCCATACACCACAGTTTCTGTCCCACTAAAATGGCTACACATGTTACCACATGAAGTGAATGAAGAGTGAGAAGTCCATAAACAGTAGTTTAAATGTATGTCAAACAATCTATAAATAGCACAAAGTTAGATGTTCCATGCTAGACTGTAAGAGTCATTGGTTTGGGTACATCCCCATATTCTGATTATACCAGACAAACATATCCTCATGCTGATTAACCTCTGCTCCAGTTTACATCTTTAATAGCTTAGTAAAATAAAAAGCATTTAGAGAAAAGAGATTCATAAAATCTATTAGACACACAGATTAACCATAATTGCCGTGTCAAGGTCTCTCTCTCTCTCTCTCTCTCCCTGTCTCATTGGCGGTATTGGAGTTTGAGACTGCAGGTCTGATGAGAAGCATGTGTTCTGGGTGGGCCATAGGGCACTGCCTCCTACCCGGCAGTTATTAATGGTAGAAACATTTATTCTTCCTCCTCCTGTTCTCCCAATTAACCCCAAAAAGGGAGCTGCTCTACACACCAACCACCCCCCCCCCCGACCCTCCTCCTCCTCCTCTCACTCACCCTATCCCTTTCTTCTGTTCAGCTTGCTCAAACCCCCCCCCCCCCCCCGCTCTCTCCTACTTCTCCCTTCGGTCCCCTTTGGCCACACCTGGCTTCAGTTTGGGATGTGATAATGTGTACTGAGCATGCTCTACTAATCACGGCTTCAGCTTGAGGATCCCCTCGCCTTGGCCAGCAGGTACCGCAGCCGTGCCCCTCTCTCTCCCAGCCTCTGATCCAGCACTCAAGCAGCCCCAACACCCCCTCCTGGGATCTGCTTTTACACCAATAAAGATCATTGTTCTTGTCCAACTCGTAACCACACACACAAACACACTTACATAACAACCAATTGAGTTCAATTCATCATTTGCATTTCAGATACTCTATAGAGTTTTGTTGTATTCCATATTTACAGCCACAAATGACTGAAATTGAATTAAATGAATTGACATTAATTTTATCTCATGTACAATTTTACTGGTGTTTTTTTCACCAGTAAAATGTCAGCTGTAGACTGTAATTATTGGTTGTGGGTCTGTAGCCTTCTCTCTGATCATGGTTGGGCCTCACGTTGTTCCTGTGATTAGCTGTCAAGAACACTCTGTAAGTTTTTGTTTCCTGCCCTCTTTAAAATGCGTGTCTGCCACGACGGGCAGAAATTGCCAACCAGATGGTCATTAAAAAATTACCCTCTCTCCATAACGACACACATGATGTCACTGCCATGCCTGAACTTGACCCTTGACCCACATACATCTTTTGCTGGTGTGTAAGAATATCCATGGCACGGCTTGCCCTTTCTGGTTGGAGGGAGCGATGGATCAAACAGTCTGCCAACATAATCACTCTAAGATGTTGGAGAAAGAAAACAGGGGAGACAGAAGGAGGGGGGTGGAGATAGATAAGTGAAAGATGAGAGAGAGAGAAGATGGAGAGATGGCCAGAGACTGCAGGGATGAGACGATGTGAGATGGAGAGAGAAGGAAAGATAAGAGAAGATAGATAGAGAAAGAGAGAGCGATAGAGTGCTCGATGGAAAGGAGAATGATGGATCTGTGTGAAGGAGAAAAACAAGAGGAGGAGAGCCAGGGTTGGAGAGTTGGGTGGTGTGGCAAAGAGAAGATGCCTAAGGGGGCAGTTGGGGCAGGATGGGGTTGGTGGGGAGGGGTGGGGTGGGGCGGGGGCCACTAGCGGGGCTCCATGCCTCGGCCCCCAGTCGCTGGTAAATAAAGTCCAGGCAGGTGCCAGAGAGTCTAGACATGGCCCAGGGAGCCCGGTACCTGATACTCGATCTGGGACCCGTCTGATTGCACACTGCCCCCTCTTCAGCGAGATGCCGCATTTTTTTCTGGCCTTCCTGTTTAAAGTTAAATCAGCCGACGGTGACTGTGCCCGTGGAGCTCATTTTAAAACATTGCCCTTTTTTACCCCCTTCCGACTCTCCTTCCTCCTGCTCTCCCTCTCTCTCTCTCTTTTCCCCACTCTCTCTTTCTCATTTTCATTTCTGCACACCCACATCTGTCTTTCCTCATTTCCTGTGGACCTCATCCTACCCTGAGAGTCTGATAGCGAGCTGGTGTGTGTGTGTGTGCATGTGCGTGTGCATGTGTGTGTGTGTGTGCCTGTGCGTATGTGCGTGTGCGTGTATGTGTGCGTGTGTGTGTGTGTGTGTGTGTGTGTGTCTGTGTGTGTGGAAATCACCCTGCTGTTGGCATGCATCGTCTGAACATCCCTTTGAAATGAGAAGCATTGATTTACTGGAGACCTGTGGATGCATTAACCTAAAGAGAAATACATAGACTAGAAGAGAAATAGAGTATACCAGAAAAAGCTGAGTCCCCCAGTCCCCTAGTAAGATTGCATTGATTGCCTTCCACTCCAAAAAGTAGAATAACCACTTGGATGAATGATAACTGAATGGTATGAAGTGGTGCACAACGAGAATGGACCTTGTTTCCTGTTGACTGAAAATATATAGCCGTGATGTGACTGAAGAAGGATCCCGAATTGGAGTTTTCAAATGACTGTGACCAAGGGACCCGCATTCTGACTGCGGAAGCCCATAGCTGAATAAAAGTAGTGATTAATTCATTGAAACTACTGTACTGGACCACCAGAAATGCCTTAGTAGACTGTGGGCCATGGACCACTGGTTGAAAACCCTTCATCTAGGTGGCATGGGAAAAAAAATAGGATTCCAGCTGAATTATTTAATTTACAGTCCCTCTGGGAACATTACTCCTGTTTCAAAGTGTGTGTTTCAGGGCTAGGTTAACATGGCCTCTCTGGAGTTGAATATATATATATATATATATATATATATAGTATATATAGAATATATATGTATATATAGTTATGATGATGTTCCCACTTGGTACACTCCATGAGTGTACCTGAAACACACACAATGCCTTATGGAATGACGGAACGTTTAGGCGAGGATCACATCAGCCAGCAGCAAGCGGGGCAGCGGCAAACGTAACACAACGCTCAGACCATAATACGTTTTGTCTCGTTCCTAAGCAACACAAACAGTTTGTCAATTGAATACGCTCGTGTTGCACTTTGAAAGTTGAACCAAGTTCAATACTCAGCTTGTTCAACGCTAGCGCTACGCCAGTGTTGCCACCGTTCTGCTGCCGAACCATAGAGAACAATAGGAAACCTGCCGCTTGCCGCTGGCTAATGTGATCCCCGCCTTAAGTTAGCGTTTGCCATAATAAAGGGGAATCCATTGGCAGCAGGCAGGCAGGCCAAGCAGTCGCGCGAAGAAAGTGGAATGGTTATAAGGCTTGAATTCTTTAGTCAATTAAAGATTGTGGGTTTTCTGGTGCTGAATAATTTACAATTCAGCCGATGTTCCCTGAACCTACTCCAGAAAAAAGATGCTGTGATACCCCTCATATTGCATGCCATGTGCCGAGACTGGACCGTTCCCATAACTGGCCGGCTGTATTGTGTCAAACCAACCTCCCCCCCCACCCCCCTAAAGACGGCAGCCATCGGCATGGCCCCCCTGCTGCCGCGATCACATGAAATGGAGTCTGAAGAGTTTATTTAGTCTAAACTAATATTAAATGAGAATAAATTAGAATAAATAAACGATCTGGAGGCTCCAGTGTGTAAAAGTGACAGTGTTCTCTGAGGAGGACAGGCATGCGGCTCAGGTGCTCCGGCTCAGTGGGGGCACTTGTTTCAAAGGCAGCGGACATATATGTGCTTGGACATGCATAATTGCGTGCGCACACACGCACACACACACACACACACACGCGCACACACACATATACATACATTCACACACAGGCACCCACACACATGTTGGCACACACACACACCCCCACACACACACACACACACACACACACACACAGGGGCACACACACACAGAGGATTGGATCTAAGAGAGCTGTTTCATATTCAGCTCTACCTGTCTGGAATAGAACAACTGAATTATGAGTGGAGAGAAGTTTCCAGAGGTGCTAGGACTAAGCAAACAAGCCAAAATACCCACACAGTGCAGTACACACATGCACTATTGTGCCTATATACAGTATACAGTGCATACTGCACGCATACAAACACACTTACTTATTATATACTGTATATCAATACTGTAAAAATGAATGTACTAAAATGTCCTTAGGTAACACGGAACGAAGAACTGACACCAGCCAAACAAAATAAAGGTTATGTTAGGTTGAGTTCTACTCCATGGACCATATGATTAGAATTCTATAGTTATACAAGTGTGAGTTCCACTGGGGAATGGTATAGTCTATACAAACAGCTGAAGGAACACAGGAAGACTTTATGCTCTGTATACTATTGCCTTACCTCAGAGCAGGTTCATGTGTTTTCCTATCTTCCGTTTCTCTTCTCACCCGGTTTCCGACACTGGGGAACGAAAATCTTTCCACATAGTTGAATTTTATACAAAATTCTGTTTCTCTAAGAAGTATCCCTTTTTACCCGGAATTCCCACATGCGCAATTGACCCATGCAAGCAAGCATAAAACTTTAAGGACCATAAATGTCTTTATCACTAAATTTAGTCCACTTTAAATTCTATGAAATGTATGCCTGTATTATTCCATTGCCAATACACATTTGAGTTTTGCATGAAAGCACACTGGAAGTGGTGGAGAGAGAGCTTTGAACCAGGAGAATGTTTGTGTAACTCACTGGAGACCTATACATGAGGGCTGCAGCATCGCTTGGTGCCGGGCGAACTGAGCTCCACAATACAGTAAGGCCAACAGGTCTGTGGTCATGAATGATTTTAAACTCTGTGCGCCCAAGTGGTTCAGTTTCAACTCGGATGGAGGGAGGCCAGGTGCATGCTGGGCCTGATTCCGCAGCAATGGGAACTGGGCAGTTTAGAGAAGAGATTGTGAGCGTCATTGCGACTGAAAATATTTTTTTATTCGGGAGAGGGGAGTTGTCGGCAACATCAGAGCAGGAGAAATCAACACCCCTCTCACGCAGGATTTCTCACGCGAAGCTTGCACACACACACCACACACACACACACACACACACACACACAAACACACACACTCAAACACACACATTCACATGCACAGATATGCTTACACACACACACATTCACATGCACACGCTTACACACACACACACAGACACACACACACACATGCACTCATGCACATTCACACACACACACACACACACACACACACACATACACACACACACACACACACACACACACACACACGCACACACACACACCACACACACACACACACACACACACACACACACACACACACACACACACACACACACACACACACTCAAACACACACATTCAAATGCACAGATATGCTTACACACACACACATTCACATGCACACGCTTACACAGACACACACACACACATGCACTCATGCACATTCACACACACACACACACACACACACACACACACACACACACACACACATACTCACACGCACATGCACACACACTCACACGCACACACACACATGCACACACATACACTCACAAATACTGGAATGCCACTGGCAGTGGCAAGTCCTCCTGCGTCTCTCTACAGGCCACCAATGGTGATCTCAGTTTAGAGATCAAGTCTATGTTGGCGGAGGATTTAATAAAAGCACATCATTGTTTTTGTCAGTGTTTTTCTCCCGGTGATATTTCCTCTTATCCGGTGCCTCATCTCCTAAATGACTTGCATCTTGTGTCACCACACCACAAAAGGTGTTCCATTTGTTTCTCATTTGTTTTCAGAGCAACAGGGAGGCTACACCAGGCGCGTAACTGAAGCGTTCTGTTCACAGAGGGTCTGCTGTAACAATTAGCTTCCACTCTGATCAATGGAATGGTCTTTTAAACCATTTTTACGCGTTGCAAACGGTCTTTGAAAATCTGCATGTATTACTGTAACTGTTTGAACTATGACAATGGCAAAACACTGTCAAATTACTGTAAGACAAACATTTATTTATTTTTGGATCCTGAATCTCAGCCTTCATCACTGTTGGTAGATAGAGTTTGGTAGAGCTGATTGCATGCCCTGCATCAAGGCTCATCCTCTGACCTCCAATTCTGCTATCAGACGATGACCCTTGACATCGCTCCCACGTGTGTCAGTGCGTCCCGAGAGGCACGAGGAGCTTTTGCGTGCAGCTGTTTCTCTCTTCACAGAGGAGGAAGTCTTCAATTGACATTTATTAGGCCGCTCGTTAAACTTGTTAGGCTCATTACACTCGTTTCGCTTGGGAGGCCACGAACACATGAAAGGACAGCAGTGGGACCTGGTCTGTGTCAGTGACAATAGTGTGGCCAGGGGTACTTCCAAGTGTGTGTGTGTTTGTGTGTGTGTGCATGTTTGTGTGTATGGGTGTAGGGGAGGTATGTATGTGGTGTGTGTGTGTGGTGGGGTGGGGGGGGGGGGGGGGGTGGGGGGGGTATGTGTATCTATAATGGTATAGATACACATAATATAATATCTAATACTTCCATGGGTAGGAAGCTCACGTCAACTATACGGTTTAGAAGTTTATGATCTACTCCAAGGTTTGATTGAAACTACAGATTGAAGAAACATGTTCAACTGTGGTTTTTGTTTTTGTCAGTTGTAACAATGGCACCCAAATACTACTGATTCAAACTTAAGGACAAGAAATACTTGGTGCAGAAGTCAAGGTGTGTCCGAGACATTGTGCCGTTGGGTAATAGTATGCTTATGTGTGTGGATATGGGTAAACATCCATATGTGCATACTATATGAGTGTGTGCATATGTGTCCATGTGTGTGTGTTTGTGTGTGTGTGTGTGCATATGTGTCCATGTGTGTGTGTGTGTGTGTGTGTCTGCCTGCTCTCTGAAGTCCAGGGGGGTCTGGATGATTAATGGTTGTCATGGTGAGAGCAGAAAAGTCCCATATTTTCCCAGCCCTGGGGGGGGATGTTGGGGGTGGGTGGAGTGGGTGGGTGATTAATTCATATTTTCACTAAAAGGAGCAGTCCGTGACATGGGTCCTTACTGGCCCACTACTCCAACTAAGGAACCACCACCCCTCTCTTCCCAGTTACCATGACCTGGACTGTTTACTATCTCTGCAAATCCTCAAGGTCCTCAAATCCCAGGATCATTGTTAATGTCTGTATAGTGTGTGTCATTTATATGTTGAAGTCTGATATTGTCTGTCTACACTTGTCTAGGTTGGGGAGCAGAGGTGTTGATGATGATGTTGATGTTGATGATGATGTTGTGGTGGAGAAGTAGAAGTGTTACCGCTTGACAATTGGCCCGGGTTCAATCCCCAAACCTGCCGTTGCAAGTCTGTCGCTTTGGATAAAAGTGTCTGCTAAATATCAGTCACTTCACTCTTCTTTGAATAATGCTGCTTTGTTAGATCAGATTTGTTAGACAATGGGGTAGGTGATATCACTGTATATTAAGGCTGTTCATATTAGGCAGTGCAGTGCTAGTATGTTAAGTGACATAGGTCTGTGTCAAATCATGTGACAGCTTATTTCCTATTCTATATCTCTCAACATGCTGAAAATAAACACACATCTAACTGACCACAGGAGAGACAGAGCTGAACTTGCATTTTTCAGTTAAAAGAAAACAATGTTTATCCAAACAGCTCTGCCCACCCCCTCTACACATGCGCAAGGGTCGGCGGAGTGCATCAGGGACCTGTGCTAAGTGCCTCTCATTTGTCTTATTTATTATTAGATGTGGATTTCTGCAGTGGACAGGGACAGGCAGCGCTCCGAGGCGAACACCAAAGACTTTGTTTGTTTTGGCTGCGGCTAAGTCAAAGGGACAGAGTGTTGACTGGGACTGAGCTGTCATACAGCAATATGCGTGTGTGTGGGTATATTTGTGTGTGTATATATGTGTGTATATATGTGTGTGTGTGAGTATATTTGTGTGTGTGAGTGCCTTCATCATAATGAATGTGTTCCTAATAAGCACTCTGGGCTGTGAGTGGCAGTGTGTAGTTGCCATCGTGATAAATGTTTAATTTAAGTGGGTAGCCCTTTAGGGGTTAAAGCCTAGACAAATAATCACACAATGTTTCAGTCTTCACTAAGGAGCCACATGAATCACAACAGCTCTTTTTAAGCCAGATCAACAACTATGTTTGACTAAGTACAGAATTTACCACATTTGTTCCTGAATTCATAACAAGATTTATCTCATCAGGTAGTAAAAACCTTGACAGGCTTTTATACTGTTCTATGCTCTGATGTTTATGGTCTTCATACACACACTTATGAGCCAACAGTAAATACAATCTGGCGCAAAGATATGATGTTGCAATAACTCATGACTTATTGCAGTAGGCGGTAGTAACTTAGAAGTGTATTGCTGTAGGCTGTAACTCATCCAGAAGTTTATTGCGATAGGCAATCATTCAGAGATGCACTTCAGCAGAAGAATTTCTGGAGCCAGTATGCTGAAATGAGACCTTCGGCTGCCTGAGAAGTGGCATCTTGTTTTTTTTTTCTTTTCCAAACCCTCTTGGGTAGACAGAATGAAACTGGTTCTGAATTTGAGCTCACTAGTAGTTCCTGATGATCTCAATTTGTTCTCAGAAACTCCTCAAGGATACAGTTACACTCTACTCATCTCAAGGCCGACAGAAACATCACTGGCTCTGCACAACCTCCTTCATACAAACACACACACACACACACACACACGCACACACGCACACACGCACACGCACACACACCACAAACATACACACACACATGCAAGCAAGCATGCACGCACACACACACACAAAATTAAAATTTTCCACATTGTATAACCTTCCTGTTGTACACATATCACTAGTTTTCTCATTGTTCAGCTCACAACACACACAACCCAAAATGCTCTGCTACATCTCTCCACAACATATGCATATGACAGACAGCTCAGAAAAACAAGCTGCTTCTAAAAGAGCCAGAAGTCCATGATGGATATGCAGCACAGATCTCCTGGCCGGGGTGCACGGCGTAACCCGAGCCCTGACAGGGGGACAGATCAAAGCGCAGCGGCGGCTGGAGGAGCCGTCCCCGCCGTCCCGTCGCTTCCTCTGGCAGCGCCCCCGGCCAGTAAAACAGAGTCTCGTTAAAGAGCCTCCTTTTTTAATAGGAGCCTCCACAACTCCCACCCCCCCCCCCCCCCCCCCCCCACACACACACACACACACACACCACACACACCGGCACACACACACACACTCCCACCCCTGCACCAAAAGCCCCCCTGCGTCCCCCAGTCGCTCGGTTGGTCAGCCAGCCAACCTGCCAGCCGGCCAGCCAGTCAGCCACCACCAGCAGGGCCCCTCCCTGCTCCTCACACACTGCCCGTCTTTGTGCCACCGCCCCCTGGAGCTGGAGCCCAGGCCCTCCAGGGGACCAGCTGCAGCACATGGCAGCACGCTGGAATGACTTTTTGCCATGTCGCCACAGCACGGTCCCCATCGCCCTAACAAGCAGGCCCACTGACCGAGAGCAGAGCCCAGATACACCCCCTCACCCCCCACCCCACCCCGGGCCCTGATCTGCTAGGGTAATCCTCTGGGAAGAGGGGTAACAGGGATAGGATAGGATGGGGTGGGGTGGGGGGACTGCAAAGCCGAAACATCTTCCAGCCAATCTCCACTACTGTGGTTGTGGACTGTGGCAGTGGTGGATGCAGTCACACTGCTGCTGCTGCTGCTGCTGCTACGTTCCTGATGATTTAGCTTTTGGGGAAACAGTGACTCAGAAGCTTCTCACCTGGGGGACGAAATTCATGTTGACAGTTCGGGCAGGCCAATAGGAAAAGCACATATTTCAGCTGTGAGTGGACAGGGCGGCAGGGGGAAGTTGGTGGGGGTGGGGGGTGCAGGGCAGGCAGGCTTTTGGTGTGCCAGTAACTGATTACTGGAAGTGATTTTAGACTAAAACCAACATTGGGTCGCAAGGGGGCAAAGCAAACAGCTCATATTTTAAAAGGGCCCTCTGGTGCTAAATGTCCCTTCATGGCAAAGGATGTCAGAGAAAAGAAAGGCAGAGATGGAAGGAGGGAGGGAGAGTTTAGAAAAATAAGAACAGGTCCATAAGAGGGGGAGGGAAAAAGTCCTGGATGACAAAGAGAATTTGTGACATAATGAATGCTGGACGCACATCTGCAGTAGAGACCGGAGGAGGGACCAGCTCTTCAATACACTGGGTTCACCACTGCAGTAATTGGCTCTGTAAAGTCCTGCGGGTGTAAGACTGTTAAGAGTGCCATCTACTGACTGATAATAGGAACAACTAATTCCATAATCATAGCAACAGGATAATTACTCAAACCTTACTTGTGTCCTAATAGCTAATAGTGAACTTTTACTTGTGTCCATCTGATAGCTAATAGCGGATCTTTCTGGCCTCTAAATGTCTTGTGGGCAAGTAGCCCACTCTATTATAATGAAAGTGGAATAAGGTCATTTTCTAAATTTCTGCTTTGAGTATATACTGTACTGGAATAATCAGAGGTTAAGATTGGATCTGATATTTTCTGCATATACTGTATCAGATCAGTCAAAAACATTTCAGAAATATGTTGTGAACATCATGCCAAAAAATTAATCAGGGAAAAAAATCCTTGGGGGGGGGGGGGACTTGTTCCACTACACTTCATTGGTCTGAAAAAAGTCCTAACCTAGGATGCCTGCCAGTTATAATAAAAGTCCATTAAAGCAGCACTGTGCAAGTTTTAGGGTAAAACTACCAAGCTAGCTACCTAAAAGTCATGATAAACCTTACAAACACCAACCTGAGTCTTATTGACAGAAGCTT
This sequence comes from Alosa sapidissima, assembly GCF_018492685.1. Classification (NCBI taxonomy): domain Eukaryota; kingdom Metazoa; phylum Chordata; class Actinopteri; order Clupeiformes; family Clupeidae; genus Alosa; species Alosa sapidissima. The sequence continues at coordinate 12,493,270 of NC_055968.1, read as the reverse complement.
GCTAACATGGCAACTGATGTCTTTAGGTGTCAGGAATGTGAATGCTTTTTTGATTTCTGCAGTGTAGTGTTTCTGCAACCCGGAGTACAGAACTACATTGTGTATATCCTGCTGGATGGCTTGTGGGAATGACACGTTTATCTGTCCTTCACATGGACTTACACTATTAAAGTGAATTTAAAGCTGATACTATACTATAGTTGCATAAAATCATACCTCAAAAAACGGAGAAATTGTTGCATAGTGTTGCTTTAAACCATTTAATGCATCAAGTTTCTCTGTTGATGCAAAGAAGAAGGTTCTTCAGTGAGGGTCACTGTTTGCTTATTTGAGATTTTTTCATTTCAGAGTATTAGGCAAGAAAATATAGTGTAAGGCGTTAAAAATATAGATACTGTTGTATGAAAATACAAGATTTGACTGCATGTCCTATTGGTTAGTCAAATAAAAAGCCAAATATCGAGTCCTAGTACAGCTGTTAGTATTAAGCCCTTCTATGTCAATGACATGTATTTAGTCTAGTTATCTAGTCTAGAAAATGTGTTTCCATTACTGTCTATAAGGTCCTGGTGACTCAGGCTGTTCGGCCTTTGACTATACGAGTCCATCAGAGTGCGCAGCCTCTAGGTAGAGCTGCCATCAGGACAGGGCTTGATGATGTCCTCCACCTCAATGACCTCCACCACCAGATCACGTATTGCTTTCACACAGTCAAAAGACTCCACCTTGTCGTCCTCCTCCGCATCACGCGTGCCTGATGGAAGTGCTTTGGTGCCCTCTGCTGTTGGCTCAGAGGTCACCAGTCCAAAGGAGGTGGTCTCCCCCTCAGCAGACTGACCGCCAGACCCCTCTAGACTCGCACCACCACCACCCCCACCACCACCACCACCACCTCCACCTTCTGACTCCTCCACACTCCCCTCACCTCCAGCTTGTGGTGTCAGAGCAGCAGCCACCACCGCCACCATTGTTGTTGTCGTTGTTGTCGTCTCCTCGCTGCTGCTCCCTGGTGGTATACTGGAGGCCTCAGCCTTAGCTACCTGGGTAAGCACAGGTGGGGTCAAGTCGTCGTCTTCAGCCAGAGGCACTGCGCTGCCGGCTGGCACCCCCGCGGGTGGGTTGAGATAGATAGCTCTGTCTGTGCAGGCCGTAGAGGAGTCTGTGGGCACCGGTCCAGGCTCCTCCAAAAATGACAGAGCTTCAGGACTGGACGGTGGCTCAGGAGACACCTCCGCTTTAAGCTCGACAGATGGCAAAGCAACTTGGGCCACTCTGTCCTGCTCCTTGGCCTGCTCCTCCTGTTGTTTCAGCGGCTCCAGTTCTTCTTTGGGCTGCTGCTCCTCTTTCTTCACTTCTTCTACCTCCTTCTCCTGCTGGTCCTCTTTCTTCACTTCTTCTACCTCCTTCTCCTGCTGCTCCTCTTTCTTCACTTCTTCTACCTGCTCCTTCTGTTGTCTCAGGGGCTCCTGTTCTTCTTTGGGCTGCTGCTCCTCTTTCTTTATCTCTTCTACCTGCTTCTCCTGCTGGTCCTCTTTCTTCACTTCTTCTACCTGCTTCTCCTGCTGGTCCTGTGGCTCCTCTGCAACCTCCTCCTTCTGACACTCAGACGCCCCAACTCTGCTGACCAGAGGGGAGGGCTTCAAGTCAGCCGACTGGAACTGGAAGCACGTAGCGCCCGCCTGCTTGGAAGGGCTGGATGGGTCCGACAGAAGAGGAGGAGGCGTCCGGCTGCCGCTCAGACTGCCCTGGCTGATGGCCTGCAGGTCGGAGCTGTCCACAAACAGGTTGTGCTTCTTCTGACTGGCTGCCTCCTTCACCACTGCAGAGGTGCGACAGAATGAACAGGCATGAGGAAAGTTGCAAAACAACTCAGACGTGAATTTTACAAAGAACAACCTCAGATACTGCATTTTATAAATCAAGCAGAACATTTGTAGAAAGTTTTAGTAAATTGTACAGTTTGGAGAACTATGGCAGCATAAAGACATGGTGTAGACTTTGTACAGTAACTGTGGGCCCCAATTTGAATCATGGGCAAAGAGCAAAGTCTTAAGTCTAAATTGAGCAGGCAAAATCAACTTGGACATTTAAAAACCATGGGCAACACCTTAACTAAAACATGGATGCCACATCAAACGATAACTATGGGATAACTATACAACTTTTTGCTTGTTGACAGACTTTGCATTTTCCCTTAATTTAAATTAGAGCCCTATGTGTCACTAATTCTCTCTTTCACTCTAACCGAATCCTAATTGGGTCAGGCATTTTTATTCTGATTGAGGTGTTTATATGATCATTTATATTCCAAATGAGCCGTTATTCCGTTTCTAATCGGATTAAAAGTGTCCCTGTAAACATGGCTATAGTAATAGTTTATAACAGCAGCACCAGATATGTAAATCAAGAGGCAAATTACAGTAGAGCCCACAGCACCAGCAGCACAAAGGAAAGATCGAGTGTCCATGCCCAGGTAAGTACATCTACACCAGAAGAGGACATAGGACAAACCAGGTACCAGGACAAGGAAAGTCATACAACGAGCTACTTATTCTGCAACCGATTCTGAGCCCGAATAGGCTCGAATGCCATTGCAGATTGTGGGGATTTACTTTATTTTACCTTTATTCACTTCAGGGGTGAGAGTCTTCTTCAGAATGTCCTCATAGACATTCTCCACATTTATGAAGTCAGTGCAATCTGCAAATATGTACTGTTCAAACTTCTCCAGCTCCTAAAAAGAATGAAAGGTGTTATATCAGTGATATGTTTGCCAAGTTCAAGACATTCATAAACCCATTTCGGAATATAACCATTCTATGTAACCCTATGTAAAGGTGCCATTGACCATTGGTTAGAATGTGTTATTTCTCTCCCTTCACTCATGTTAACACATCTTCCCAAAATGATTTGCTGGGAAAAGTAACTGTCTGTCTTATATTCATGAGTGGATTCTAATGACATGAATCTAAGGTAAATGTGTTTTTTGAGTATGTAGGACTGTGTGAGGTTTGTGACATGCACAAGGTGTGATGTGTAGCCTGTCTAGGGAGTAAAAAAGCCTTACAGGTCTGCATGAGGGGCTCAGGTGTCTCCTCAGCACGGGGAGTGTGATGTCCATCAGTGCCTCTTGAAAGAATTGCTTCCGCACTGTACTGCTGTCGTAGTCATATTGCTGTGACACAAAGAGAACACAGTCAGGGGACAATGTTCTGGTTTCACAGGACTGTTCAAACCAACAATGCAAAGGAAATAATAGCAAATTAATAGTGATATGAGTTATACAGAGACAGAGGGGGATCCAGCACCAAGTAATGCCTCTTTATATTATATCAAATTTGGAGTAACAACATGAGCCAGCAGAGTTCAATAATGAGGGGAAATATATCTTGACAAAAATCAATAAAAGAACCTTCATCAAGATGCATCTCTTTGCAATGATAAAGTTGGATGATGACTATGACTACCTTAATGCCAAAGTAATTGTTGGGACAAGTAGGAAAAGGGTGGGTGAGAGAGTTGAGGACCTCTTCTAGTTAGAACAACAGGATTACCTTCAGGACTCTCATTTTGGCCTTCTCCATGACAGACACCAGCTGTGCAGGGTTGTCTTTCACAGTAGACTGCAGCAGAGACTCAAAGGTGTACATCGCATTGTCCATCAGCTACAGAGAGAACAAAAGCACATTCAGGATGCGATAAAGGCGACAGGATGCTGATGAACAATGACCACCAGAGGGCGCTAAACAGAATAAGCAACTTAGACATGACACTAAGAAGTTCAGTACCGTGTGCATACTTGCTGGAGGTTATGTCAATGGTGTGTCTCTCTAAATCTGTTATCACATTACGTCATATAGATCTTATACCATACTGTAGGACTTATCCATTAGCTGACCTGCTGCATGTGTTTTTGAGCGCCTTGCACTAGCTTGGTGGTGTTGGAGAAGCTGAAGCGCTGCTGGAGCTCCTGAAGCTTCTCATGGAGAGCGTCGAGTCTTTGGAAGCTCTCCTCCAACTCTGTTTTACTGGCCTGCTGGAGGGCCTAGCAGCAGGACAAGAGAGTCAACAATTACTCCATATGCATATCATAATTAATTCCAAAATTAAGTATATATACTCTTTTGATCCCGTGAGGGAAATTTGGTCTCTGCATTTATCCGAATCCATTAATTAGTGAAACACACTCAGCACACAGTGAACACACAGTGAGGTGAAGCACACACTAATCCCGACGCAGTGAGCTGCCTGCTACAGTGGCGCTCGGGGAGCAGTGAGGGGTTAGGTGCCTTGCTCAAGGGCACTTCAGCCGTTCCTACTGGTCGGGGATCAAATCGGCAACCCTCCGGTTACAAGTCCGAAGCGCTAACCAGTAGGCCACGGCTGCCCAAAGTGTCTATTTCATATACGTAGGCAATATGACATGAATGAAAGTTGGATTGGTAAAGGACATGTTGTTACTGTGATTCAGCCATAAAATAACTGCCTGCATTTCTGTCATTCATTCCTGTCACTTTGAATGAATAGAATGTTGATGTTTCGCCATGAAACATATCAAATGCTGACAGCCTACTGCAAGCGATGAAATGTCTGAATTGGTTTTTTCCAGGATATGTTCACTCACTCATGGAAAACCTCTTCTCCAATAAAAAAATGTATAAATAGTTGAATAGATGAAATGTAATCGTTTAATCATGCTCCATGCAAAACATCTGTAAATGTAAATCAGGTTTATAGGCCAAGTATACTTGCGTTTACAAGGAATTTGGTCTCTGCATTTATCCCATCCGTGAATTAGTGAACACACAGGGCACACAGTAAACACACTGTGAGGTGAAACACACACTAACCCGGAGCAGTGAGCTGCTTGCTACAGCGGCGCTCAGGGAGCAGTGAGGGGTTAGGTGCCTTGCTCAAGGGCACTTCAGCCGTGGATGTGGGAGAGCAGTGCTCAACCACTTCCCCCGCCCACATTTTTCCTACTGGGTCGGGGATCGAACCGGCAACCCTTTGGTTACAAGCCCGAACCCCTAACCAGTAGGCCACGGCTGCCCTCTGTTATTGCTGCACAAACCCCCAACTATTGTAATATATTTTAGCATAGATACAACAACTGTATTCAAAACATGGCACTTTTATTATTGTGTACGCACTGACAAATGTAAGACAGGACATCACACTTATACGTCTTTACACTCAAAATGTAACACTTATACTTTGAAATACAGTTATGAATTCTGCTAACATTACATCATCTGCTGTCAATACATCAGTATGCCTGAGCAGTGCTCCATACTGGCCCAACTCTGTCCCCTTCCTTGTCCTGTGACTCACCTGCTGGACCTGCTGGAAGGTCCAACCCTGGCGGACGTCCCTGCAGAGTCGCTCCAGCTGTTCATCGCACAGCTGTCTTACGGCCTGGAAGCCGCCATTGACGGGCCCAAGCAGCTCTTCCAACACTGAGCTCAGGTACGGATTGACATGCTCTGCACACACACTCTGGGTTCGCTCCAACACCATGGCTGACACCACAAACACACACACACACACACACACACACACACATACACACACACACACACACACACACACATAGACACACATGCACACACACACGCACACACACACGCACACACACACACACACACACACACACATAGACACACATGCACACAGGCAAACAGACAGGTGCAGACACACAAACACAAAAAGACAAAATGCATTCACTGACGAGTACTTACAGATTTACTTACAAAAACAATCATTTTAAGCAATACAAAAACAAAAACGAACATTTTGAAATGGCTTTCAAGTGCCTTCTTCAATGTTCCTACAGTCTTGAAAACACTGTCATAATATTAGGTGCATTAGTTACATAAAGCACCAAAACAGAAGAAATGTTTGTCTGCTTCACCTTTAAGTTTGGTCTCCAGGAAGGCGCAAGAGGAGCTGATATGGTCCATGTTGGAGCGCAGCAGCACCCCCTGCTGTTGGGCTGCTGCACTGCACTCCTCTTTCAAGCTCTGCAGTGCCTCCTGCACCTGAGCCAGCACCTGCGTGTGGGCAGCCTCCACCAACTGAGCACGACCACAGGAAACAGCAATAATAAGCACACAACAATAACATCAACACATATCAACAGCACCTGTCACCTAGTCACAACAGCCTCAAACAACACAACAAGACAATGCAGCTCACACACTAAAGTACACAGATCAGAGCAAAACAATACCGGTATCCACCACCTGAACACAAGATTAGCTGTACACATTGTCAGAACGTGAGGATGCCAATACTGTCTGATTGCGTGTAGCATCAGCAATAGTGATTACTGGGAAAACACCACTGAGATAACAAAGACACATTGAAGAGAATAAGGAACCACATTTACAAAACCACACAAAGAGCTCTTTTATGCATTTAGTACTTCATTAAAAGCCACTGGAAGGATTATTGGCAATGACGCTTACAGACAACCAGGCCCTCCTCTTCTCTGCCCTCTTTCCCTTCAGCTGTGGAATCAGCTCCTTCTGCAGGTAGGGAATAAGCCCCTCCATGACCAGATGTGTGAGGACCTGCAAGCACACACACACACACACACACACACACACACACACACACACAAACACACACACACACACACACACACGCACACACACACACACACGCACATGCACACACACACACACCAATGTACACCAATTACAAATATACAGATACATAAATACACTAATCAGAATCTCCTTGCTGTCCCCTGCACCAGACTCTCTAGCCTGGGTGGCAGGTCCTTCAGCGCCATGGCAGCCAAGCTCTGGAATTCTTTCCCTCAACCCCTCTGTGACTGCTCCTCCCTTCCTTTCTTCAAATCTCCTCTCAAGACTCTGTTTCATTAACATTTCTCCTCTATCATTACATAGACTTACCACTCTTTCCCCCTCTAGTTTTTGTTTTGTTTTGACTTGAGTGACCTTGAGTTTGAGAAAGGCACTATATAAATGTAACTTATTATATGAGCAAATAGAAACCCACCCCAGTACTTGTGGGGGCGTAGGGCATGTGTGACTGTTAATTAGGCAGATCCTGGGCTTAGGCGTATATCTAATATGATAGCCTATCCAAGGGTGATAGGCCTTCCCCAAGATATCCAGAAACTGCCTATTTCGTCCAGTGTTATGTTTTACATTTCGCTATTTTCCCATTCAACCCCATTTCCAAATCATCATAAACCTAGGAACCAATGACAACTGTTTATCCACCATGGGACGGGCTTTATAATGATGACAGACATAGTTTGCAGTGCTGTTGAACACTATGACTGTGCTGGTGGCAACAGTGCTAAATGACACAGATGTGCAAGTAAACAACTGTATTTTTAATTTCCTTCAATTATAAGATGTGTCATGCCCCAATTCTGATTAAAACAGGCATATGCCTGGGGTCTTATTCTATTTTTTAGTAATCAGAATATGATATCTGGTTATGGCAACAGGAATTAGCTGCTTAAATGACTGATTCACAATCGGAATATTGTAATTTTTCCAATTAAAACAGGAATATGGTGTGCATGGAAACGTAGTCAATCGAGCAATCAGTCTGGTGTTATTCCATACTCTGATTTGTTACTTCACAAATGTTTCTTGCTACAACGCTGAATACAACACACACGTTCTACTGCAAAAACAATTCTACACGTGTGAAAACGGCGTAGAGCACCAGGACTTGATGCCAAGCTTATCACTTCTCCCAGTAGGCGGGGCATTGTGGGTCCTGTCATCCGTTATGAGTGACAGCTCTGGTCTGTGTGTGTGGCTGCTCTGTGGTTTCCCTTTGACTTCCGCTGCTCGCCTCGCTTTCTCTAAAAATACTGCTCGAAACTGGAGAGACCACCATCTAGCCAAGCCGAAACAAACAGTTTGTTCATGATGAGCAAATGTGTGTTTACAAGTCACTGACCTGTACGTCGTCCCCTACGAGCATGTCCCATGATTCATAGTGGCCTTTCTCCTGTCTGTGGAAGTGAATGGCTGCCAGGAAGGCCTGCATCTCACACGTAGGTTTGTGCAGAGAGTCTGGACGGAAGAGAGGAGAGGTTAGTGTGTGTACAGTAGCTAGTATGGGGGACCTTTATCTCTGTGGTCTTGTGAGAGGGAAACTATATAGATGAGACTGAGATCGGGTGTGCACACAGGTTTATGGTGGATCAGGATGATGGAGAGAAACAGAGGGTGAGAGAGGAAAGAGAGACTGAGAGAGAGAGAGATTGAGAGAGAGAGAGAAGAGAGGAGAAACATAATGAGCCAGGAAATGGATCCACCCACTTGGCTGTAACAGTCTTACAGATAAGAGACGAGCCCGGCTATCAGTCATCAGATAAAGAGTAATCCACTTACTACTAATATCCAGGGATGTAGTGGAGGCTAAACGCAAGTAAACACAGTTTATCCACCTCTGAAATTTCAGAAATAGAGTTTATCCACCTCTTATTAGAGTTTATCCACCAATTGCAACTTCTAACATTAAAAAATCACACTGTATTATCCACATTCACAATTGAATTTCCCCTTGGGGATCAATAAAGTATCTATCTATCTATCTATCTATCTATCTATCTATCTATCTATCTATGTACACTCATCAACACTCTGAAACCATTTAATACACTGGTATTGTTATAAACATTGGGCCATAACCTCCACCATCATCAAACACGTGCCTTTTATAAAAATCTGATACCGCATGGCACAGTCCACTTTACCGTGATCACAGAATTCATAGTTTACCTGCCTCTTATTTTACCACTACACCCCTGCTTATATCCAACAGAGTCTAGTGTATTCAGTTGTGGGTAAGAGGCAGCAGATTGTAGTGGATAACAGGTGATCTTCCTCTCTGGTGTTAAGGATTGATTGTGGTGTTGGGTTTTAATTGGATGATGTTTAAAATGACTCAACATCCAACAGATATATGGCTTTGTGGCATTTCTTCAAGCAAGATCATCAGTGTGCCCAGACAGAGCTAGCATGCTCTGTTAGCTAGAAATGTCATAATTTCTTACACACTTACACAATCAGACAAACAGACAAATAAGGACGCAACCACACTTGGCCGTTGACCACAGACACCCTAGCAATGCACAATATGACTTCAAATCAATGACATGATCATTTCAAACCTTTATCTCCATTATGATTAATCAACAACAATATATTTATTATTATTTATTCTATGATACATTTTGCCTTCTACATAGTTCTCTGACAAGGTACCGGAATACAAAATGACAGACACGGCAATCTTTTTAAATAGGCTGCTCAGGTTGAGGACTGTTAGCTCTGTGTTTGTGCTTGTGTCATCCATGCCATCAGATACATTTTGAGTGAACTCGGACTTACATAAGTTGGACAGTTCACGAATGTATGCATTTACGAAAGTATTAACATGAGTAAGATGAATGACCAGAGTAAAATTAAAGTCGACGAGAGATTCTAAATGTTGTTTTCGACATCTTCTACATCTTCTGTTAATTGACTAGTCCTATGATCAAACCATTTAGATTATACAGAGAGTGACGGCCATCGGTATGGTGACTGGCAGCAGTTGGCAGCAACAGCTCACCACAGCAGGCAGCCCACAGATACTATAGTGTGCAACACTGAGTTGCAGAATCCAAACACAACACAGCACAACAGAAACAGGAAACAGAAATATTATGACTCAATATAGAGGCAGGCAAAAGTCAACCTTACCATGATTCTGATGGCGGATGCTGTGACTGAGTGTGCAAAGGAAGTGGCACCACTGTTCGTCGTCATGGCAGCAGAGGTAAACATCGCGTCGGTATGGTAACCTCAGATACACTGGAAATGCAGTGGAGGGAACCAGCTCAGGGGCAGAGTCCTCTTGTCCATCTGAACCAACAGGACAACAACAAAAACAGAAACAACAACAACAACAACAACACGTTATATACGTACGTTTTTATATAGTGCACAACAAACACAAAACACAACAAAACTAATATCTGTGTGTGTGTGTGTGTGTGTGTGTGTGTGTGTGTGTGTGTGTGTGTGTGTGTGTGTGTCTGTGTGTGAGTGGTGTGTATGCATACGTTGGCTGGTGGATGGCTGTGCATTTATTTTTGTAATCATCTGTATATTTATTTGTGGCTTTGTGGGTGTGTGTCTGTAAGTAGGTGAGAAACATTTCTGAAAGTGGCTGATGAAAGTTAGTAAAAAATTGGTAAAGACGGTTGACACTTACTGTTCAGATCAGGAATGGCCTTATTAACTAAAGCCTCATACTTCTCCCTTGAGGTGACCACAGTGCCCCCAACTAGGTTCAGCTTCTGACGTGCAGGAGTCCCTCTCTTACACATCTGCAAACAGAGTTATTACAACTACTTTGATAAAGCTAATGAAAACGAGCACAGCAGGGATGGACAGAGAACAACACAGCATGTTAAAGATGGGTTTTGTCTTATCAGATGTTCTATACATTTATTATTTTAGCAGACTCTTTTTTTCAAAGCGACTTATGTCAATTATACTGTATTACAAGGGCTTTGTTACATTGTCCCTGGAGCAACTCAGGGTTAAGTGCCTTGCTCAAGGGCACAACGGTGGAAGCCGGGTATTGAACCAGCAACTTTTCTGGCTACTGCATACTAGCCTAGCTCCACTACTAACCACTACACTACCACCGTACCACCATAGAGGATGACAGAGAAAAGGGTGTTGTTGTGGTCACCTCCTGGTTGTCATGGAGCTCCAGGCTGTGGTTTCGTAGAGTGGCCCATCTGCCCTTCCACTTCTTGGCATCCTCACACTGTGAGACACTCCCCTCGTAGAGGACCTCACACGCACCTGCTTGCTCCTGCAGGAGGGAGAATACAGTCATCAATGTGTGTGTGTGTGTGTGTGTGTGTGTGTGTGTGTGTGTGTGTGTGTGTGTGTTTGTGTGTGTGTGTGATTTCTTACCCTCTGTTTGAGAAGTAGTGCCGGGCTGGTGTTTTGCTGCTCCAACTCCTCTTGCAGTTGTGAGCAAAGGGTCACACGGTACTGCCGTTTGAAGTGAGGACCGAAACCCTTCAGCACTGTCTCTGTATGCTCTGCACACACACACACACACACAGACACACACACACACACACGCACAGACACACACACACACACATGTGCACACAGGCGCAGACACTCACACACACACACACACACACACACACACACACACACACACACACGTGCACACAGGCACACACACACACACATGCACACACACACACACACACACAAACACACACACACTGTAAGTACAATGTATTGTAGATGTGCTACAATATATGCACATCTGGATTGTATTAGAACTGTAATGCTGCTTATATTAATCTAAGAGTACATTATACCCGTCTCATGATGTCATTGGCCTGATATTATCCATTACATAGGTTAATAAAATCTGAATAGGATAGGATACCTAACATTGGTCATGATGATGTACTGGAACACCCAAATACTGTATTCCGCATAACACGATGAGGCTATATTTCACATTTCAAATTATCCCTCAAACCTACTCTGACATGTCCAACCCGCCCTGATCAGGGTGTTTCCCTGAGCTGTTTTATGCTGGTGTGGTCTCTAGCAAACCACAGTCTGGTCCCTGTCTACTCTAGTGTATTAGTTTAATGGTTTTTAGATTTGACCAAGATATTCACAAGATATAGGACCTTGTCCAAGATACAAGGCTTTCATCCAAACCAATACAAGACTATTTTAAAACAAACCTGAATTAGTGGATGAATTGGCCTTTTGAATTGAAAAGCTCTCCCCAGGAAGGCATAGTTTTAGTATCATGGTTTACAGTAATATCAAGTCTACTTTGTCCATCACAATATTTGTTGAATAGCTGTATATATGGTTATGGTTATGAAAACAGCAGATTTGGGCCTGCCGGTCATACACAGTAGAGTTACGCCTGCAGTACAGGAAACCTCTTTCTTCTGTGTGTAGTCTGATCCCCTGTACCTAGAGACGGGGTGGGTTGGGAAATGGTTGCATATCTCTGTTTTGGGAAAGCCTTTAACAACACAATAATGGCTATAATTGGGTGTAATTACCCCGCCATTACAACACAGCTAAACTACAGGATGTGTGCTGAAGAGAACGGGATAGCAAGTAGATTTGGTAAGGACCAGGCAACAGTGTCATGGCAGTGGCCCCTACCACGACAGCATCAAAAAGGCATGTTTCTCTAACGATACATAAGAATGACACATTGGATGACATTTAAAAGATGTATTAATACATTTGCTTCTGTTGGTGTACTAGCTCTGTTCTGTCTAATTCTAAGATGAGACCGTTAATACAATGTTGGCAAAAATGAGATTGGTGAGGTTCTGACATAATATGAGCTCATTTATAAACACTGCAGATTTGAAAATGTAAAGAATCAAAGAATCTTCATTTCACTGCAAGAGAACATCTGACTCCTTCTCTCTGAGTTTGTGAAAAAATAGTAATACTCATGATGAACCATCAGTATGGAAACACCCTCAGTAAATCAACAACTTATTTTTGTAGCGCCTTCAAACAATAAAATACACAGGACTTTCACCAAGAGGGTGGTTACAGGTGTCTAGGGTAGACAAATCGTGCAGATATAACACAGCCCAGCTCAACCTGGACAAAGATTCTACCAAAACAGCAGGAAGAATAAATTATCCACCTTTAAGCTGTCAGCATATTTCTCCCACAAGAAAAGCACCAAATCTGTTTAAAAGCGAGGCCACACAAACAGGTTAGAGTTGGCTCAACAGACTTCTCTTTGGTCTGGAAAAGTAATTTTGTGTTTGTGTGTGTGTGTGGGTGTTTGTGTGTGTATGTGTGTGTGTGTGTGTGTGTGTGTGTGGAGAGAGAGAGAGAGAGAGAAAGATAATGTCATATATGTGTGCGTGTGTGTGTGTGTGTGTGTGTGTGTGTGTGAGAGAGAGAGAGAGAGAGAGAGAGAGAAAGATAGATAATGTCATATATGTGTGCGTGTGTGTGTGTGTGTGTGTGTGTGTGTGTGAGAGAGAGAGAGAGAGAGAGAGAGAGAGAGAGAGAGAGCGTACACACACATGTGTCAGTGTATATGTCATTGAGTATCTCTACATAGTATCAGGCAGAACGGAAATGTCAGAGCTGTGTGCTGAGCAACAGTAGATAATTTTACCACCATGAGAGAGCTCTGCTCTCTTCCATGGGATATCTGAGTAAGTCTCACAGAGAGGTGCCAAAAGACATTCGCAACCACAAACTCCTACACCAGACAAACCTGAGGGGCTTTTGTAAAAGGGGCAACATGTTTACCAGACATAGCAAAATGAAGAAAGAATTCAATTTCACATAAAGTCAGCTATCCAAGTCAGCTGCGCCTATACGTATGGTGCAATAGCCATGCATTCACATCTGGAGCAGGAAAAACTGATATGAGTCCAGATGTGTTCAGCAGAAGCTGAGTTTTTGCATGGGTGCGTTACTGTTTGCCTGTGACTAAATCCTGGACATAATTCGACAGAACTGTCCACTCCCCCTCAACTTGCTCCAGAGTAGTGTGATGTCATGGGGAGGGCCTCACACCCCGCCCCCTCTCCAGAGGCTCTGTCTATGATGTCAGACTGTTCCAGTGCTCAGTTCTGTGAGATCTCCTCTTGATGGAGCAGGACTCTCACGGAAGATGCTTTGGTCCACTGCAACTGCACTGTTAAATAACTGGTGTGGCACTAGTTTACCTATTTGTTTTGGTGTTCATGGAGATGTTTGTGAAATGTTCTCCCTGTCAAGATCTTCACATCTTGGGCAGAACAGGTTTACAAATGTTTATCACAGCTTTTTATCCACTACAATTTTCACCATCATTTAAAAATATTAAAATGAGGGTATGTTGATACCCTTAGTAGGCTAGACTTGTTAGACTCTTGCACCAAACCATAGAATGTATGACAATGAACAAGGACAACAAAATGTAAGGTTGACACAGAGAAAATATGGTCTATGTCAATGCATTTCTGGTTAACATCTGAACATAGGCTAGGCAATACAAATCTGATATGTAGCCTACCTGACTATGTGTTCTGCATTTTCATATGTATTTAAGAACGATCGTATAGCCTATTTAAAAACGTTAAAAAAAATGTATTGCGCTCTCCTGTCACGCAGATGGTACTGACAGACTCTTTTTTCCTCAGACATATTTCTCCTGTTCTGTGGACAATTTGGTTATTGTTATATCATGTTTCTCTTTTTACAAATTCTCCGTTTATGAGTATAGCAGGTTAATGCACTTCGCCGGCCTCTGACAAGATGCATGTCGTTCTGTTATCAAATGACGGACTGATGAACCCACGACGATTAGTCAATCAGAATATCAGCCCAGACATTCTTAGGCTACTATTTATCCACTGTATGAGTAAGCTTACCTTTTATGTAGTTGGATGTAGTCTCATCCAGTTGACTGGAAGTCGATCCACCCATGGTCAGGGGAAACTTCAACTTCTCTCACAAGTCTCTTCTCTTCTGTCTGCACAGACGGCTGCGCCTCTTTTTGGTGACTGTCATGAAATGATGGGCGTGCAGTCACTCTCAGAGAGAAATTCTCTTTCGCAGATCTTTCAACTTCCTCGAAGTTTGGCCTAGTACGCCTATTACAACATGACTTGAGCAATCTCGTTTCAATGTGTTGAAAATAGCCATGCCTAATATGTTTTTATCAAAATTGAGGAAGAACCTGTTTTCCTTCAAATGTTTTTGTTGAGTTGCCCATGTACGCTGAACTGGAATAGACTACCTCCTGCAATATGATTGAAATGGTACATGTAACAGTTTAATGTATTATTATGATTTATTATTGTAGATTATATATTATTTGTATTATTATAACAATCACACAAGGTTTCATCGAAGTTATTCCTCGTAGCCTACCTTACTACGTTTCCCATGTTCCATTGCGGGATTTTTGCTCCGCCATATTAAGAGTGCCAGAACGCGCTGGTCTGGAATAGTAGCACCACAACACAAAATTGTAAGTACATAAAGACCTAAAATTACTTATGGATTTCAGTGTGATTTTAAACCAATGGCGAGGTCCATTATCTTATTAATGCTTAAGGATAAATTTGAGCTATAGTTTGTCTCATATAGTTGTCATATGGGCCTGAAACCATTGTTTGCTTCCACGGGAATTTATCTGTTAACGTTAGCCCTTTAGCTAACCTAGATCTTACGTCTCTAACAAGCTAGTATGTAACTAGCTAGCTAGCTAATGTGAATGTTGTGCTGTATTTTCTTGACAGCACATACCCCCAAAACGAAGAACATCTCTCGGTTTATCTCTCACTAAAGACCCTGTAGCTGATATGTCAGAGTCTGGCCAATGTTCTGGTAGCTCTAGCTTCTATTAGTTATTTATGGATCCCCATGTTTATAGGCTTTTTCGTAATGTTGGTTGGCTGGAACTTGGCTTACACATCAAGCTAACAACACAAAGAGGAGTGAGAAGTACCGATACATAGCGTAACCCAGCCAGATAGCTTGTTCTCTAGCCTCAATTATCTTCTGATGGACCTGTTAATAGGTAGCGTGTCAGTTGGTGTATGCCACTTAACGTTAACTAACTAGTGATGCTCGTTACGGGGTTGTATGACTGACAGGGGTCGGGTTTTCATTTGGTCAAGATAGCGAGCTTGTGTACGTTTGTGTTTTGCTTGACAGCGAAGGGATTCGAGTTGTGTTTACGTACAGACTAAGGTGTATGAACGAAATCTAGTGTTTAAAGACAATATATTGTTTATTATTAATACACATAAATTAAAAAGAACATTTCCCAGGAATTAACGTTACTGCCTCGGGCGAGTTTTGACGGGAACAATGCTTTTTTACCTGCGCTACCCTGCAAGACAAGCGCAGAGGGGACATTCACAGACCCTTGGACAGCAGCATAGCGCAAGCCTTGTGTTCTCTGTCAGAACAGAGCCGAACACTTTTTATGTGCCTTTCTCCGGAATCATTATTGCACTCAACCGCATTGATTGTATAGGCAGTTCCCCAGTCTTTTGACATGTCAAGGTCTATGCTGGTGACTAGTTGAGCTTTTTAGTGAACACCTCTTGTGTTTAAACTGAAATTGCCAAGGCATAGTGATATTTGCCATTTTATGACAATACTGCCATGCCATAAGTAAGTTAATGTGCTAGTTAATTCTCAAAACTCAGCTTTTGCAGTCTTTCTCTTTCCCTTCCAGGTGTTTCTGGTGTAAAGTGATACTAGCCTCTCTTCTTCCCAACAGTGGAGGATGACTCAGACAGTACAGACCAATGGGGTCCAGCCCCTCAGCAAGACCTGGGAGCTCAGTCTGTATGAGCTGCAGAGAACCCCACAGGTGATAAACATACACAAACAAACAATTAAACACACGCATATGCCGTGACCAGAAGCACGGTCTGGAATGTGGTCTGGGTTAAGTCTACACCGCTGGATGCTTGCATTATCCCCACATTTGATGCATATACTGGTAGTATTCCTTTGGTGTATAACTCAGGGAAACAGAATCAGGTACAAGCATGGGTTGCATAGCTTTCGTGGCATCAAGGCAGCACCTGCTTACATCCTGAACGGTCAGTCAAATGCCTCTGTAACAACAATTGAAATTAATAGCTTTTTGAAAGAAAGTTTTAGCGACAGGCACTTTTGGGGAGACTACAGGCATTTTTCTTTTATGGAAATGGGAGTGGTGGAAGTTCATGCTTGGTGTGTCGGATGATAAGCTGTGCTTTGTCATGCCCGTGCAGGAGGCCATCACAGATGGACTGGAGATCGCCGTGTCCCCACGCAGCCTTCACAGCGAGCTGATGTGCCCCATCTGCCTGGACATGCTGAAGAACACCATGACGACCAAGGAGTGCCTACACCGCTTCTGTGCGGACTGCATCATCACCGCACTTCGCTCTGGGTAGGTGGTCCTCTGCTGGACTCAACACAGGGATCCCACACGTAGACAACACAATCTTGAATGCTAAGCATGTAAAGCAACGAGTATACTTCTGTACATACGGCTATGCTGTACAGTCATACGGTCGTGCGGATCTACTGGATTGGCGTTCTACTACACATCGAGTTTCGCACAGGCAATACACAAGGTCTGTAGAGACGCAGATCTGTGCAGCACAGAAATGCCGTACGGACCGGAGATATGACATATTTTGCATTATCCGTTCTGTGCGTAGACCGTATCTTTAGAAGTATACTTGGGCCTTAACATGGGTCATTCCACGTCAGATCAACCAGGGCCCACGCACTTAGGTCTCAAAAAATTCTGAAAAAATTACCAGGTGTACCTATGTTACCCAGGAGACACACTGTAAAATTACTCTTATGTAAGATCAATACTTTCCAAGATACAGCCAGTTTTACAGGGGGAGGGGGGTGTCGATTTTGTTCGGGCTCTTTTTTTTGTCAAAGTTCACAAGCCCACAGCGCAAGAACTAAACCATGTAGGAGGCTCAAATTTTGCATGCTGGTACATAAATAGGAATAGTATGTAGCAAAATCATCACGTTTGGTCTGGATAATCCTGCATGGTCATAGCTGTCCCTCAAAGTTTTTGGCTGGGCTCTGTTTAAGCCTTCAGAAGACATATTTGTACTCAACATAGGCTCTTGATTTATTTTCCTTACTGAGATAAGTAGAAACACTCTCACAGAAAATAAATCCCTTCAGGGTCTGAACAGCAGACCTCACAAGTCTGAAAAATAATTTTGGTTATCATTTTCAGAGCATCCAAACACCTTGTGGGAATATACAAAGATTTTTTAAATATGTTTTTCCTTATTCTCCATGATCCCTTCTTTTTGAAAACACCAATTTGACTTGTCTTATGCAAATCTTTATTTTTTATTTTCCACCCTGAACATGGGCAAAATGCCCCATAGACATCAATATGTTTTATATAGAGTCACCACACTGCCACCTGTGGTTGTATAGAGTAACCTGTGATGGCTCTATACAAAACATATTGCGCTGTGGGCTTGTGAACGTTGACAAAAAAAAGAGGCTGAACAAAATCGACACCCCCCTCCCCCTGTGAAACTGGCTGTATCTTGGAAAGTATTGATGTTACATAAGAGTAATTTTACAGTGTGTCTCCTGGGTAACATAGGTACACCTGGTAATTCTTTCAGAATTTTTTGAGACCTAAGTGCGTGGGCCCTGGTTGAATTGACGTGGAATGACCCACATGTATTTTTTTGTACAGACCACTTCCATGTCTCTACACCAGGATCACCAAATTTCACACTTTTGGTGTGAGTTGTGGCATCAAGGCATCTCACACCAAAATCCTATTGATTTATTGTTTTTCTCGGATCTATCTCATGTAAATTCAGCCTTGAAATTGGACTGCCTTTCTCTAAACTGAGTACCATATAGATGAAGATATTTTCACTGAGACAAATCCCCATACCAGCCTTTAATTCTTCCTTTGGTCCAACCTTTGGCATTTTAACCCTTGACCCCGCTAACCCTGTGATCGTTTGTCCACAGGAACAAGGAGTGCCCCACTTGCCGGAAGAAACTCGTATCCAAGCGCTCCCTGCGGCCGGACCCCAACTTCGACGCGCTGATCAGCAAGATCTACCCCAGCAGAGACGAGTACGAGGCGCATCAGGAGCGTGTGCTCGCCCGCATCAGCAAGCACAACAACCAGCAGGCGCTCAGCCACAGCATCGAGGAGGGACTCAAGATCCAGGCCATGAACAGGTCACTGACCCACATGTTTTTTTCGTGTGTGTGTGTGTGTGTGTGTGTGTGTGTGTGTGTGTGTGCGCGCGCGCGCACTGTATTTGTGGTAGGAGGCACAATGTGGAGTTTGAAGTGTGGACAGAGCACAAATGTGTGGTCTGCCTGTTTGTCAGGTCCCTGACCCACATATTTTTACGTACAGACTTTTTTTTCTCTAATCGTGTCTGTGTGTGTGTGTGTTTGTCTGTCCGTCTGTCTATTATTGCCAGAGTCTTAAGAGAAGTTTAATGTATCAGAGAGTAACTTGAGCGTGTATGGGTGTGCGTCCGCTCCATAGGCTCCAGCGGGGGAAGAAACACCAGGTGGAGAACGGCAGCGGGGCGGAAGACAACGGCGACAGCTCTCACTGCAGCAACGCCTCGGTCCACAGCAACCAGGAAGCCGGGCCCAGCATCAAGCGCACCAAGACGTCAGACGACTCCGGGCTGGACATGGACAATGCCACAGAGAACGGTGCTGGCGGAGAGATGGCGCTGGACGGGGCCAGCGAGATCGAGCTGGTGTTCCGCCCACACCCAACGCTCATGGAGAAGGAGGACGCAGCGCAGACCAGGTGAGATGCTTGTCCTGCCGGTCCCTGTAGTGGTCAGAGCGGGCGGAAACCGCACACCGAAACCCTTGAATGTTGCTTCAACCACAAATGCCAGGACTGTTACACTTTCACATGTCAGGGTGGCCGACTGCAGATTCAAAAGATAGCTGTTGAAACCCTGAGAGGGGTGAAGTGAACTAACTAAATTGTGTTTCTGACAGCAAATCGTAATAGCATCATAAGAAATTAAAATTCTACCAGACATACAAAATACATACACTACCGTTCAGAAGTTTGGAGTCAATTAGAAATGTTCTTGTTTTCATCATTAATGTTGTAAATGACTGTTGAAAAAGAAATGGCTGATCTTTAATGCAATATCTACATTGCCCATTATCAGCAACCATTCATCCAATGTTTCACTCTTTTAAGCACATAATGTAATCTGAGAACTGCTGCCCTGATTAAAAAAAAACAATGCAACTGATCTCATCTCTCTGATGGCATTCTGTCTATAAGGGAGTGGAATGGAAATTTCTAAGTGACCCCAACTTTTGAATGGCAACTGATCTCATCTCTGATGGCATTCTGTCTATAAGGTAGTGGAATGGAAATTTCTAAGTGACCCCAACTTTTGAATGGCAGTGTAATACTTTAACATAAAATGTGAGTTAACATGCTTCAATAGTAGACCAAGTGTAAACTCATCACGATTCGACTGTGGGTCCCCTCGGATCCCAGGTCAGTCTAAGCTGTCGGGCGAAGAGCACTGCCTATCACTAATGTCCTGTAGTGTGGAATTCATCCCCAGGTATATCAAGACCTCAGGAAACGCCACGGTGGACCATCTGTCCAAGTACCTGGCCGTGCGCCTGGCCCTGGAGGACCTGCGTAAGAACGGCGAGGCCAGTCCTATCAACGTGGAAGCCGCCAGCGAGAAACAGTACACTATCTACATCCCCACAGCCAACAGCCAGTTCACAGTGAGTAGCCAATCACGTCACACTAGGACACACAGCATCTCCTCATCCACCCAACACATGCCCTCAGACATCACACTATATACTGTATATCCATATACCATATACCATGACTCATTCCACTGTGTGCACATACACCCCGTGACGACATCTATCTTTATGTCTCTCTCTGTCCTCTCTCTCTCTCTCTCGCACACACACACACACACGCACACACACACACACACACATTTTCTTCAATACTTTTCTATACTTTCTTTAACAGATCTCTCTGAATTGTTCATTTTCTCCTGTGGTGTCTTGTTTCCCTTCAGTAACCAGTCTGTCTGTCTGTGTCTGTTTATCTCAGGTCCTGAATGGCTCCTTCTCTCTGGAGCTGGTGAGCGAGAAATACTGGAAGGTGAACAAACCCATGGAGCTCTACTTCGCTCCAACAAAGGAGCACAAATAAGTCGAGACCAGACGGGTCCGGAAAAGACTGATGTTTTCTCCCCATTACCTCCCACATATTCTCTCTTTCCTTCCCCCTCTTTCTCTCTCTCTCTCCATCCATCCATCCATCCCTCTCTCACTGTCACCTCCCCCCCCCACCACCCAGTGGGTCTCGTTGCCCCTCAGTAACTGTGCTGCTTTTGTTTTTTATTGTCTTTTTGTATGGGGGTGGGCGGGACTTAGGAGATGTTTTCTGTTTGATGTTTTGTCTGTTCCCCGCCCGTCACGTGCGTCTGTGGAGACCGCTTCAGGAGAGAAGCAAATGTGCCCTGTAGAGACGTCTCATCTTGTAAAATATCACCTGCAAGGCCCACAGTAGAGAACTGTTCAAAGAACTCCGCCAGTGGTCGACACACACAACAACACTTTAATTGTTCTGTTTATTTTTGTTTTCCTGTTGGATTTTGGGACTTGTAGTTTCCATCTGTGGCAACTGTCTTTTACGTCAGTAAAGATAAATATAATTCACTTTAACCTGAGGGTTAATGTGCTTTATCTGACCACTGGTCCTGTCCACTGCACATGAGGCTGGAGTGGTCTAGGGGCCTAGTTTAGTTTAAAGTTTGGCCCCTAGGCCGTAAACTCCACCCCAGAGGTTGTGCTATCAGGAAGGTTACTGTGACTGAGGACTCTGGGAAAACTCCAGAAACAACTCAACAGATGTACAATTGCTCTAAAAAAATATTGGCTTCACATATGCTCAAAACAAAAGACTCATCTTTTATTATTTTTAAATAGAATACGTAGCCGTTGTTTCTGTCAGAGGAGGGACCTGTTTTTTATATATCTTGATGTTTCGTAAAAACGCCATTGCAGACATGAGTTCTTTTAGAGCATGAAATATTTTAGTTTGACATTCTTTGCATAAATATGAGTTGTTGTTTGGGAAAATGTATACTGCATTATCTGTTTGGAAAATAATAATAAAAAAAAAAGTGTGATATCTGCGTCATCCGGTGGGGCTGGACGTGTAGCTCATAGGGAATTTTGCACAGGCTTAGTTGGGATTAGACAACATCTATAGTGGGTTGCATAAGTATTCAACCCCATGCTAAAGTTGACTAAAAAGAGGAATAAAAAAGTCATCTTTTGGAAATTGATCTTAATGCCTTTAATTTAAAAAATGAGGAAAACTCCAACCTTTAAGGACACCAATTTTCTTTGTGAATGACTAATGTATCGTAAATAAATGTTCTTCATTAAAATACAGGGTGCATAAGTATACACCCCCCTATGTTAAATTCCCATTGAGGCAGACATTGTGTGTATTTCAGTTAGCCTATTAGCTGGTTTGATGCTCATTGAGCTCAATGCAAATCAAACCAGCTAATAGGCTAACTGAAATAACACCATGCCAATCTCTACGTATGGTGAAGGGTATGTGATGTGGGGCTATTTTAATTCCAAATTCCAAGGGAACTTTATCAGGATGCATAGTATCCTGGATCCATGAAATAACTGGCCTTTAAAAATAAAAAAAAAATCTGCCTGCCTCTATGGGAATTCAACATAGATTTAACATAGGGGGGTGAATACTTATGCACCCTGTATTTTAATGAAGAACATATATTTATTTACGATACATTATTAATTCACAAAGAAAATTGGTGTCCTTAAAGGTTGGATTTTTTTATTCAACTTTAGCATGGGGGTGAATACTTTTTGCAAGGCACTGGAAACACAGGGAGGAAAGGAGTCTCAAAGGTTTCTCTGAGAATTGAAACCTTCGGTATGAGATGTAGTATTGATATCTAGTATTGCTGCTTACGCAGGGAGATCTATCGAGCTACTTGAGCATCCCCAGCCCTCCCACTAGTCTGGAGGCCCATTCCTTACCCTGATGCCACGTGAATTGTAGGTGATCCTGAGGTGATTCTAGTTCATAGCAAGGTCATAGGAATGGTACCCATAGAATACACACACTGATAGGTTGCTTTGCAAGAACGCTGAATGAATTAATGTGACTGACAATACTGTTGTAGATATTGTCAAGTGGAAGAAAAGGAGAGGAAAAAAGAAGATAAACACACAAAAGAGTGAGCGTGCTGTCACTTGAGGTCCTCACAATTTGTTGGTTGCTGATGTGAATAGGGGATTATTGTAAATATATGGTTTAATTACAAATGTGGTAAAAACAGATTAAGACGTACTGAATGGCTTTGTGTTTGCCAGGAGAATTAACCCTTAAAGACATTCTTCCATTAGGAAAATGCACTTATCCAGGTTTGTTATGAAAACAAATAGTTGGAACATTACCCTGAGATGATTCTCACCACCACTGATTCTTGCTTGAAGACAAGAGCTGTTACCATAATTCCTGCTTTGTAATGTATTGCCATAGAGAATATATATAATATTCTCTCATGTAACTTTGGCATTGGCTTGGCATAAGTAGGAGGGGATGTTCCATTGATTTCCAGTCAGTGAGTGTTCATCTGCTGTGGATTTTAGCTGAAGCAACAGTGAGTGAACAGCTTGACCTCTATGACATTCCTCAGACCGTGTGTGGAGAGGTCAAGGGCAACGGTCACAAGATTCCCTGTCACAGATGTCTGCACTTGCATTCCATTTTAAATGGACCTTTACTTCATGCACCACACCCTTCTAATCCTACTTTTATCAGTGATTTGGGCCATCTTGACATGGTTGGCCAGAAGGAAAGGGTTTGTCATGTTCAAAACATAAAAAATACTGCTGTAATCAGAGACTGCTTTCAATGGAATACTAAATGTATCAATCAATTTCAAAAATGTGTCATTATGACTGCCGTGCTAGCCGCACTGGAGTAGGAGATGGAGACAACTGAAAATTGACAAGCGTGATTTATTTTTGCGGAGAGAATGCAGGACTGAGCGGCGGATATATTTTGTACCGCTATGCGGTACATCTAGTTTTATCTCCCTTTTGGTCCTTGAAATGTACAAATCAGACATCAGTAGTAATCATACAGCATATTGTGGAAATATTTTTACCCTGCCAATGTACAGTACAAAGAATTTACAGTTGCATCCTCGATCTAGGCCTACACATTTGAAGAGACAGCAGTTCAGTGTCTGTGCGACTGATGTGTATTGATCAGAGGAGTCCTGTGAATGTATCAAACAAGTACTGCAAAGACTCCTTTCTAAACATTCAACTTTACTTCCACTGTACTGGTTAACATTTTGCAAGAGATAATGATATTTTTTAAAACCTGAGAACATACTAGTTTATGTAAGACCCCCTAAACCTTTTGTAAAATTGAGTGGAGGAGTAGCTATGCCACTGGCATCACTTTACCTTCTTGTTATAAGCCTTCAGTTTGGCCAGCAAAATCACAAGGAACAATAAATATAGCTAAAGCAATCAATGATTCAAAGTGAACAGTGAGGAGAGCCTATTTACAAATAAAAGTCTGTTTTTAAAGACACAAACCCAAACCCAACCAGTAAACCCCTAATGTTAGTATGCAGTAAAAAAAAAGATTCTGATTGCAACTCAGAATATATCCTGTTGTACCATTATGAAGGATTCAGTTGTGGTTATGTTTGTTTGGTGGGTACAGGTACACCTGACAGTGCTTAGAGTTTGGGGATTTTCCGTCAGTTTCTTTTGGGGAGACAACAGTTCAAATACAGGGGCATCAATGAGAGATTACAATAAGAGAGATGACAAGCAGGCACATACAGTGTATTTGTCAGTGGTACAGAGAGACACTGGGGCTCTGGTAGAGGTACATGTAGGCGTCACAGAGGAGACGCTTGGCCACCTCGTCCATGTCTCTGGGCTGTAAATAGGCGAGCTCTGTGACCGGCATCTCCAGGTATCTGCCCACCTCTGGGCACAGACGCACCTCAGGAATGTTGTAGCCATCAACATCCCCTACAAGACAAAACACACTGATTTAAGCGAACACACACACACACACACCCACACACACGTACATGCACACACACACACCCATACACACGTACATGCACACACGCACACACACACACACAATATCCTGATACTTTTATTATTACTTATTATCTGGCTAGGTCTGCTTTTAAGCAATCGTTCCTTACCGACTCTGTCGGACATGCTGTCAAAGAAGGCCCAGTCGGTGGTTCCTGGTCCGTACTTGAGGAAGGACACGTAGTGGCTGGTGTCTATGCAGAGCACAGCGAATAGCTCCATTGCATCCCTGGGCGGAGCGATGGCTTGTGACCAACCTTCAGGCACAAAGGAAGGAGATCGTATGTGGGACCTTCGGCTTGGATGGCTGTGCACCTAAAAGACACATATTATCACATGAGCAACACCACCACAGGCAGAGAATCATGATGCCTACAGCACCAACACCTTGCTCTAGTACCATCTTATGATATGTCTTTTTTTTATCTCTTTTGATGGATGGTATTGTTGAGTCTGAAAAAAAGCTATGGTTAATCACTACATAATCAGTGCAACATCTCCCCCTCCCAACCTAAAAGATCAAATAGGCCCTGTCTCAAAAACTACCCAGAGTCACTTTTCAGCCATCATCTCCAAGCAACATGCACACAGAAACCAGCATGATTCACAATAAACCCACTACAGCCATAGTTATTTTGGTACTTCTGCATTTTAACAGGGTTTTCTGCTGTTATTTTATGAAAAAAGGTAGCCTATTCACATGAGAAAAATAGTTTGCTTCTGTTTCTGCTTCTTGTCCTTGGTTGACCCCCATTTTGGCTTAAAATGGCTGGACTACTCTGCTATCTGGTGTTTAGAGTTCTGTAGTACTGAGGCCAAGACTGTGTTTAATTACCCATTGGTGAAAAGGGACAAAAAAAAAACATCTACCTGAGTGGAACATGTCTGGCAGTAATATTTGAAGCAGTTCCTGCTAAACGCAGAATCTTTGAAACACTCCACGCACTCCTCACTAGCAAGGCGTCCACACAGCAGGCACTGTTGAGGGCCTAAAATCACACACACACACACACACACACACACACACACACACACACACACACACACACACACACACATATACAGTACACCGAGATAGCATTTGACTGGTTATTCAAATTCAAAATGTTCAATCCAAATTCAAAAGTATCCATCAAAAGTAGTCCATGCATCTACATGTGTAATGTAATTAATGAGGCTGTAAACGGCATGTTTGCATATAGAGTTGAAACCAGAAATGTACATACCCTTAGCATACACATGCTAAAGTTGACCAAAAAGAGGAATAAAAAATCATCTTTTGGTGTCCTTAAAAACTGGTTTCCTCAAAGTTTGGATTGTTCCTCATTTTTTAAATTAAGGCATTAAGATCAATTTCCAAAAGATTATTACATTTTATTCCTCTTTTTAGTCAACCCAACACATGATTGGCTCAATGTCTTCACAACAGTCCACATGATTGGCTCAATGTCTTCACAACAGTCCACATGAGTGGCTCAATGTATTCACATGTCAATGTTTTGCAGCGGAAGGGGTGGGTAGACAACTGCCATATGTGTAGACAACTGCCATATTGGCGTTACAAACTAAACCCATGCATTTCTATGGAGGATTTTTTGAGTGCTGTGTCTCCTCATTAGAAGGTCTCTGTGTAAACTTCTGGTTTCAGCTGTAAGTATGTGATGTGAGTGTGCTTTGGTGGTTATTTGTGTGTGTGTGTGTGTGTGTGTGTGTGTGTGTGTGTGTGTGTGTGTGTGTGTATGTGTGTGTGTACCCTCTGAAAGAAGGCCAGTGATGTCCAGTTCCAGCGAGGGAATGATCTTTTGAAACATCTTAAAGTTTTTCCCAAAGCGAGGCATCTGGAGAATCAGACAGGAGGGAACCTGAACAGACAGAGTACAAACCCGAGAAAATTAAAAAAAAGTACCCACATAGAGAATGAATATACCTGTTTTAACACCATCAAAAGAGGAACTGTGACAGTATTTCACTATGCTTCAAAGCACTGGAAAAGGACACCACCCAGACAAGTAAAGTACCAGTGCATCAGTGAGTGACTATCATATCATACTCATACTCACTTGATTCAAAGGCCCCAAGAACACACACACAAACACAAACACACAAAATACTGTATGTTAGGATATTACCTCAGCCAGTTTGAGATGGCTACTGTAGAAGGACTGCTCAATCAGCTGCTGGACTGTGGGCAAGATCAGATTGTGGGTTTCATCCAGGAATATCTGGTAACAGAAACTGCTCTGTACACTGCCTCCTGTACAACTGCACAAGAAAGAAAGAAAGAAAGAAAGAAAGAAAGAAAGACATAGAGAAAGACAAAACAAAGAAAGAAAGAAACAGAGAGAACTTCTTTGTCTCATCTGATGACGTAATGAATCCTAACTTAACAGGCACACAAAGAGAGAAGTCAAGCATGTGGTCACCCACCTATGCCTCGGCACAAATCATTTGGCCAGATCATTATCTAATTTTGAACTTACAGTTTGATAGGTGGCTCCAGAGAGAGGATTTTATTCATTATCAGAGACAGAAACTCCTCTGGATCTGCAAGAAGAAAAAATGCTCAAATAGGCTCTCATATAATTTTCTGCAACAGTTTTAAGTGAATGGGTCCTGTTCGACAGTTAAAACTCCTACGAATGGCAACGCAGGACAATGCACAGGAAATTATGACATATATTTCTAATTCGTACATCATGTTTCCTTCTCAGTACTATTTAGAGCTGTGATCTCATTTCTCACCTTTTTCATCTGTGGTGAAGGTGGCGCAGTAGCCACTCTCCTGCAGTTGTTTCCGAAGTTTCATAACGCTCCCAGCCTCAACATAGCCTTCCCTACAAATAGACAGAAACATTTAGACAGACATAGCTATGATCAGAGTACTGAGTAAATGAGGGTTAATTATAAGTATAAGTCTAAGTATATATACTCTTTTGATCTTGTGAGGGAAATTTGGTCTCTGCATTTATCCCAATCCGTGAATTAGTGAAACACACTCAACATGCAGTGAGGTGAAGCACACACTAATCCCGCCGCAGTGAGCTGCCTACAACAACAGCGGCGCTCGGGGAGCAGTGAGGGGTTAGGTGCCTTGCTCAAGGGCACTTAAGCCACTTCCTACTGGTCGGGGTTCGTACCGGCAACCCTCCGGTTACAAGTCTGAAACGCTAACTAGTAGGCCACGGCTGCCCCCAACTGTCACACTTATAAACTGTCACAAACAAGTTATGAACACTCAATGCGATTTCATGATTAACACTGGGTTCAGGTCACTTCAGTCTATTTTCAGTGACCTGATAGCACTCTAGTTTTGCCACCTCACAGATGAACCAAAGGATCAGGCCACAACCAAACCTTTTCCTGTACATCTATGCAGAGCCCTAACCTGCGCAGTGGGTTGACGATGTCCCGTAGCAGCGTCCTCTGGATTGGCTTATCCTTGGGCTCAGCAGGTTTGAACAGCAGAGAGTCAAGCACTGACGAACATGAGAACAAACTGGGTACAAATAATACCATGAGCAGTTACTAACTGATAATAACGAGCAATGGTAATAATTAAGACACATGCATAGTTGCGGTTATGGCTATAAGCTTGATGGTACAAACGGGTTTGAAAGTCTGACCTGAAAAGAGCAGCGTCCATGTAGCAGGAGTTGCAGTGACCTTGAATGCCCTTCATGCGACCCACAAGAAGCTGTTTCACATCCTCGGAGTTGATAGGAGGAACGTTTTCACTCTCAGGTCTGCCATCGCAGTCTAGAGCTGAAGAAGAGACGCCACCTTCTGTTTTAAAGACAGTCTGACATTTAAATGTATTTTACATTTATTAATTTAGCAGAAACTGTTGTTCAAAGTGACTTTCATATGTCAATTCTATTACAAGGGACTACGTTGTCCCCAGAGCAACTTGAGATTAAGTGCCTTGCTCAAGGGCACAACGGTGGCAGCCGGGAATTGAACCCACAACTTTTCAGGCTACTGCAAGCTAGCCCAGCTTCTTAACCACTATGCTACCACTGTCACATTAACAGTTGCAGCCTCACATTTAAATGAACACGCCACCGTTTTATAAAATTGGGTTATTCACTGTCTCCCCTAGAGTTAGATAAGTGAGCAAAAACATTTTTGTCTCCGTGCATGCAATGCCGTAGTCCGGTAGCGCCCCCCCCTAGGTTAGCTTAGCATAGTGAATGGAATCCTTTGTAGCCAGATAGTACATCGTGAATAAAAGTGAGCCAACAAAAAAAATATCCCTAATTACTTCTTGTGGCCTCCGTCTTCACAACGAGTACAAATGCCAATGCAGATTAAGATGAGGCGATCTCCTAGGCAGGTATTGACATGGGACTATATCGGGGCGAAGCACAGGCGAAGCACTGCTACTTGGGTGCATGCACAGAGACAAAAATGTTTTTGCTCACTTATCTAACTCTAGGGGAGACAGTGAATAACACAATTTTTATAAAACAGTGGCGTGTTCCTTTAACAGTTAATAAGAGTCGTAGATGTGTGTACAGTAGCAGTTGTGCCGGTCCTACTGTATTGTTTGGTGGAGTAGGCTGGCACTTTTCCCCTGGTGCCACTGTCATGAATATCCAGTGAACATGAGCTCATCTTCACAAACAGGCCTTGCCTTGGTGGACACAAGAAATAACGGATTCCATTGAGTTTGCCATCACCCACTCCAACCTTTTGGTCCTGTTGAAAGAGGGCAGAACAGAGATCAAGAGGAAGTAATGCCAACTGCAATGTTTAACCAATGACACATCTGACCTCATAAAAAGAGAGGGAAAAAAACAGAAAACATTGTGCCTCATGGAAGAGGCAATATATTAATAGATTTTCTCTGATTTCTCAGACATTTGTTTGTATCTCCAATACCCAACAATTGAATCAAGAATACTCTCATCCACTTGTAAAAGCAAAAATAAGTAATGAATGGGTAAAAAACAACAACAACAAAAACAAACCAAACATAATTGAAAATCAGTCTGTATACCGCCTCTTCCCTGGTGTCATAATAATCACATCATGCTGTGACGGGGGACTGCCTTCTTGTGTCTTTCCTTTACGTACCAGTTCCAGGCCCACTCTGATCCCATCAGTTCCCGGCAGGTGCCCTATCCAGCGAACCGTCCCTTGCACTGGACCTTTGCCCAAGCCCACTCTCACTCGAGAGTTTACGTTGATGGAACGGCTGTTTGCTGGTTCAGTGTCTGCACCAGTGTCCATACCAATACCAGTGTCCATGGGTTCCACATCTAACAACACATCATCCTCAAATCACAGCGTTTCCCATATATTGACTTATTTGTGGCGGCCCACCACAATATCAACATTGACCACCACACAATGATTTTTACAGGTTGTACTAAATTGTGCTTAAATCTGGTTAGCATCATAACCACGCTGCGCTAATGTGTTAAAAACTGCATTCAAGTTAATTCTGCAAACCTACCACCACAAATAGAATTGTGGGAAACACTGAATCATCACCACCCACATATCAGTATCACAAAAATTCTAAACGTCTAAATTGTTCCTGCTTACAAAGAAACTGAACGTTTGCATTATGAAATTGAGTTGCATTTTGAAAAATGTAATCCTTACCTGAGGGGAGGTTCTCCTCTTTTAGAACAAAGCCCAGGGGCACAGTGATTGTTCCGCCCTTCTCTCCCTGATCATTCATGTCCTGAAAAGATACAGAACCTGTTTACAATATTAGGCACTGACGTCTCTCCTCATTTGATCATCTGAAATACAAAATCTATGCTAGAACAAGTATGACATAACTGCCTAATTACAAATGGGGGGGTGGGGGAATAGTTCAGCTATTAAATAGATGTGAATCATACTTGCGCAGCAAAATGAATAGATTCAATGTTGTGCTTTAGGTATGACATTAGTCTAGGTCAGTGGTTCTCAAACTTTTTCTGTTATTCCCCACTTTGAAGAATGGGAATTTTCAAGCCCCACCTGACCCCATCAACCTGGCAAAATGGTTCCGCTGGATCAGATATTATTTTCATTCATATGTTGGTCTGTTTATGACTTATGTTTGTGTGTGGCTTTTTTGTTTTGAATCTATGATCTTCCTTGTCAAAAAAGAAAGGCATTATTAAAGATAAAGGCACAAAAGAACACATTTCCTCCTGTTCCTTGCACCCCACCTGTCATGTCTCTATTCCCCACTAGTGTGGCCCGCCCCACTGGTCTAGGTAGTCTAGCCCAATTTGACAAAACTGAAAGTCAGATGACATTTTAAGTGCCTTGCCCAAGGGCACAGTAGTGGCAGCTGGGAATTGAACCTACAACTTTTCTGGTTACTGCAAGCTAACCGTGCTACCACTGCACTATAACACCACCCTACATACATTGAATAAACCACACTATTGACTAAATCATCCAAGTGGGTAAACAACAGGACATATGGCTCTGGTCCAGCTCACTCACAGTGGAGATGTACGCTACTGGCTCGCCATTCTCCTCTTGCAGGTCCATCACCATCCCACGACGGCCATGTTTCTCATTGTTTTGAAAGAAGACAACCCGGTCTCCTGCCTGCACAGGGGCCTCAGAGGCAGGCTTCACACACGTGAAGGGGACCCAGACTTCCTCCGTTTTAGCCTGCAGCTGTTAAGATAAGATGTATGGTCAGAACTCCACCAGGACTATTCAGAGGAAGGTGATATTCCATACTGTGTTTATGCCAACACCAACCATCATCTAAAGACATGCATTTGCATATACCCTAACCACACACACACACACACACACACACCTGCAGTTCAATCCTGAAGAATGTGCCACAGAAGCAGTCGGTCGCGACCATCCTATTCCTGCTGCCAATGTATAGAAGTACCCCTAAATGCCACGTCTCCTTATCCTTCACATAAACATGGGCACCCTCCTTCAAGCCTGCAGCTGCTTCTAAGGCCGATTTCTTCAGAAAGGCATCCAGTCTCTCTTCCTCGGTGTCAAGCGCCTGTAGAAACGCTGCATCTACTGGAGAAAGCGGATGCAGGCAATCCACCTGCACTTCGCATTCCTTAGACCCCAGCCACTTCACTGGTAACACTTTAGAGTCCTGTTCAACTTTACGTAGGTATTGGTCTTCTTTCAAGTAGCAGATCTGACCAGGGTGGAGGCTTGGTATCCTCTCATCTCTTTCGGTAATGATGAAAAACATATATTGTTTTGGGTCCATTTTACTTGTAGATCCACTTCTGAAAGGAAGGGAGAAGAGTCAGATCGATCAGTCTAGTGTGTCGGTGGAACACTACTCGAACTTTGGCCTTAAACTAAAATCGTTCTTAATCTGTGCCTCTGATCATACAGGTGTATTAGTTCCTCTTAAACAATAACGAAACTGACTTTACTGATCTCACTGACTTGAAGTTAAGGCTAACCTTGGGACTAGACCGCATTACAGCACTCTCTGAAAATTGACATTTGGAAATGCGCAATAGTTTTCATACCTTCGGAATGGAATAAATGCCTCGTCGTTGTTGTTGTGGATTAGCTTCAACAGTCCGGAATTGTAGCAGCAGTCACTTTCATTTTGTCGGTCCGCCTACTTCAGGATGTCTCATTCTTCGGTACACAGGCTATGGGAGGATAGATAGAAGCTATCCTATCCAGCATATCATTGACAAACATAGGAATTCCCCATTTCACGAATTTGCATTTCGAAAAACGTTTGACATAACTGCTACTTCTACAACCTTGGTTTGATTAAGTTGCGTTAAATTGTCTCAGTTGATGTGTCATCTCGTCCTGTATACTATAAAGCGCATGTAAATGGGCAGCTAATTCTGAAGTTAGTTAGAGCAAAGATTAGAGTTTTGTTGAGGTACCCTGATACGAAAGTTGCATAGCCCTTGGAATTCTGATTGGCTACAGCAGCAAAACGTCACAAGCATACCATTGGTCTGTGGGTGATGACCGAAGTTGTTTTGGCTTCAATATGGAAGAACGGGAAGCATTAAAGAGGCAGATCGAACTGTTACAAAGTAAGTAAGCTGGAATGCCAACCATTTTGAAACTATAGTTATATAGTTTCAAGGCCTGATGTGAGAGAGATTATTTCTGTGTATGAGTTTTAAGATTACACCATGTGTTGGAGGAAAGAAACATCAGTAACTCAGCTAGCTTGCTGAGCTAGCTATCTCAGCTGTCACTTGCAACGTGATTTAATGCATGCTACCAGTCCGTAGACGGGCTCTTTGGTGATAGGCTTGACTAACTAGCCAGCTAACACAATTGTTCTGCTACCTCGCTTAGCCAGTTAGCTGATTAATTTGCTACTGAAACAATCAACCTCCAAATAATCACTGACCACTGATATGTTGTTGTCAAGTCGTCTGACGTTAGCTTCTCAGAGCCTTAGTTCAAACCATGGTTAGCATAAAGGCTAATGATTGCCTATCCTGTTAGCTAACGTTAGGTTAATATTAGCTCGCTAGAGTACCATTATAGTATTGTTATTTTGAACTGCCTACTTTTGGAAACTGTTGTTTGTGACAACCCTAACATGATTCAAACATAGAAGTCACTCTTTGTCTTTTATCCTGTCAACACTATGTCTATCCTGATGGATTCTCAAAGAACATGCTTGCTTGTGTGTTAAAATGAGTGTTGTTTGAATTTTTCATTACTTTCTCTGCTGTTTTGCAAAGATCTCATCAATAACCACAGCAATGGCCAGACCAGTGCCCAACAAAATGTTGCTCCTCAGAGTCTTGACAATGGCCACAGAGCTGGACACCTCTCCAACTTGACTGCTGGCTCGCAACCATATGCCACACGACCAGCAGGGTCTTGGAGGAAGACCTACTCTCTTAACAACAGAAGTGCAGGTGACAGGACAAGAGACCCTGCAGCACAGACACAGACACATACAACCTCGCACACACTCACCGCTCCAAAGTCACTCACTGCCCCACAGACAAGCACAATCTCTCAGACACACACATCACTACAGAAGGGAGACTCCACGAGTATCCCCAGTGCCAGAAATCCACTTTCTGCATCGAAGACTGCTACCTCAACTGCACACGTTCAGATCAAACCTCAGCTCCACCCTTCAGTCAATCCTCTTGTGGCGCCGGATGGTCCTCAGGCTCGACCAAGCTCTTCGCCTGCGAGTAGTCTCCATGCCAACCTTGCTCCTCCAAGTCGACACAAAACTGCCCCACCCAGCCAACCAAAAGGAGACTCCGCTAAACTACAGGCAGCTACAGCTCCCTTGAAAAAGTCCCAATACCACTGGGTGAAGAGTCAAGAGACTGGCATGAAAGCACCTGCCTCCTCCACAACACCAACTCGTCCCCAGCCCGCTTTAAAGACATCTGCAGTCACCCAGACCTCCCTCAAGACTGCCACTCCCCAGGCTTCTTCCAGGACGTCTCCTGTGTCCCAGCAGGTCTCCTCAAAGAGAGCACCCAGCCCCAGCACACAGACACTCCAACGGTCAGTCGCCTCCGTAGGGCGGCCCAGGACTTCCAAATACACTTGGGTGTCACACTCCACCCAAACCACCTCCGCAGCTAAACTGGCCCGGAAGCCCCTCTCTCCCCGAGTGCTTCAAGCCCCGCAGAGCCTGCCTGCCGTGGATGGAGCCAGGCTCCGGAAAGGCAGAACCAAAGGTGGGGCGGGTGCGGCCGCTGCCTCACAGACCCGCCTCAGCCGCTACAGCTGGAGAGCTGAGGGCACCAGCCCCGCGGCAAAGGGCTCCGTTTACCGCTGGACACCCCAAAAGGAGAGGGGACTTAAAGCTGGGCCGCTCTCCCTTAGCAGCACAGCCTCGCCCTGGGGCTTTAAACTCAGGAGCAGGATGAAGATCATCAGGAGGACCCCCAACAGGTGACAAACTCCAGATAGTGTTGCTGTTGGAAAAGTCTACCTGTTATGGATGTTTGGAGAGTGATGTGTTTTGTTATCTTTGTCCACATTTTGGGTCTGCACAGACCTAATTGTGTTGTATTTGAATAAGTGTTTCAATTGCACTGGCAGTGTGTTTCCACTGAGTGGCAGCACACAATTGATAATTGGTGCCCATGTATTTTCTCACACCACACACACGTCAGTATGCTCAGCATGTATAGTAAACCCAGTATGACTGTCTCTCGCTTCTCTTCCACATTCTCCCAAGGCAAGTACAGGCACCTGTGAGGACCCCACCCAGCAGCAGACGAGGAAACCGGGCCTTGGTGTCCATTGGCAGGCACAAGCTGCGCCTGGTCAGCCCCAGTCGCTCTGTTCCAGCCTCCTACCTCTCAGGTACCCTCTTCTTTACTCCCCCCCCCCTCAGCCTGACAAGTCTCCTTGTCTGGCATCCGCTTGAGAATGTGCTACCTGCTCTCTCCTACACCAGCACCTGCCACTAGAGGGCATCAGTGAGCATTGTGCAGTGCAGGTGTGTGTGTTTGTTTGTGTGTGTGCGTGTGTGCGTGTGTGTACATCTGAGCGTGTGTTTGACTGTGTGATAGAGAGCCACAGAGAGAGGAGGGGGGGGTGGGCCCTGAGTGAATTAATTGCCCAATCTGGCTGTGATGGCTCATGGGCTGATTGCACTTGCTTTTACAACGAGTGCTCCTGATAACTGCTCTCCTATCGGAGCCACTCCAACTCTCTCCCCTCCCTCCCTGCCTCACTCCCTCCCTCACTCTCTCATTTAATCACTGGGAACTTTACTGCCATGACTAAAGAGTGTTTGCATCGGTCAAGTGTTTGGATCAAAAGGTGACATTACAAAGGTTATATTATAAACATTAGCATGTGGGAGAAGCTGTCTTTTATATAATTGTATGAACAGCATCATGTGCATGAGATCGTCAGATGGTATGAGTGACAATTGGAACTGTAACGGGGTAGTGTCTCTCAAACACTCAGTGTTGCTCACGTACACACACACACACACACACACACACACACATTCAGACAGACAGAAACCAGAACAAACAAATGGGTTTTGATCCTGGAATCTCTGCAATGTGCTATAAGGACTGGCTCTGACCCTATATGTTTCTCTCCATGTGCATTTTCTGCATTGCTGTTTCAGCATTGCTGTCTTCCATTTGGAGTCAGAACTCCTCTTCTGCCCCATTTCTACAGACAGCATGAGTCCACCAAGCGCTGACCAGGGTCGCACCTGTCAGCAAGATATGTAGTTTTTAATCAGGATGTTTTTGTTCTTTGTTTTTTTTAAGAAGCAATATAGATACTGAATGTATACCTCTATATTCCATGTCCTGTTACACATCTATGTACACATTGGTGCTTGCATGGCAATTTTGTCTTTGACACATTTTATGTTACTGATGGATGGAATGTGTTTGAGTTCTATACTGTATAATGTAGGATTCCTAGGATCATCTTGGTATGTGATGGTAATTTTTGATACCATAGATTTAATAGAGACCCTGTCAGACCAATAGTATGAAAAATCAGGAATAGAGTTTATTTACAATGATGCGCATCAAGGGAGAGACAGCATGACTTCACCTAAAGATCCATCAGCTGCTCTAACTAGACAAGGAAATAGTTAGGGTTTAAGTATCCTTCCAGGCTGACGGGAGATGGCGTTGGTCATCCCATCTCACGTGGACTACACTGAATCAGACTCTGATTAGTGGCAACCTGGCAATCCGGAGCAGATAGCTACTGACGCAGCCATGCAGAACAGTGAAACACTGCAAAGTCATAATATTCCTGCTTATCTCTCACAGTCTCACACAGATATACACAGGGACAGTACAGATATCATACAGTCATTACATAGAATCATACTTTTAGTATCAAAGTGACCCACTAATGAGAAATGCAGAACATTAAACCACATATTGGAAAATTGGGCATAATGTTCTATTCCACTTTCTCTCATATGATACTGGTGACCGGTTATTTGTCATAACAGCAAGGAATGCAGTGATTAGATTTCTGTGTGTGTGTGTGTGTGTGTGTGTGTGTGTGTGTGTGTGTGTGTGGTGTGTGTTTGTGCGCATACATGTGTGTGCGTGCGGGTGCGCGTGCGTGTGTCTGCATGTTTGGCCAAAAATGGAACTAGGTTTAATACAGCATTGAAGTGTTGTGTCCACCCAGGGAAGTCCTGCTTTCTACTCATAACCTCTCTCTTCTTGCTTTTCATTCTCTCTCTATCTCTCTCTCTCTCTGTCTCTGTCTCTCTATTTATCTCCCTCTCTCTCTCCCTCTCTGATAAAATAGCGAGTGTGCAGTATAATGATGTGTTGGTAAATGGTGTCGTAACAAAGCATAGAGGCAGGCACAGGAGCAGCTCTGACGGAGTGGCCACCACACACAGATATCACCTTCAGCTCCCCCACTTCGTTTCTCGCAAGCTTGTGTGTGTCGGAAGATAGCAGTTGCCCATAAAGACTTTATGGAACAGTAATGGCGGAGGATAAGGAATGGTGTTCACTGAAACCCTGACTGCCTCTTGTCACCATAACGACTGGTTAGAGGAAATGTCTTTTTCTAATTCCCGTGGTGACGGGTGCATGCATTCTCTCTTCCATGCCTCATCCTCTCTCACTCATCCCATCCCCTTATTCTCTTGTCGTTCTTATTGTGTTTATCCCGTCCCCCCTTTAGTCCCTTCATAGAGAGCCTTACAGGAGAATTCCAGTAAACATGCCCCCAGAATGTAGCACTGTAGCTGCCTGGCTGCTTTAGCTGTTGGCTGCAGAAACTCAAGCGATGTAGAACCTGACAGTACTTGGTGACCTCGAGAAACAGAGAATTCAGTGGAAATGCATGGATTCCAGTTTCTTCCAGTATCAGCAACTGGAATCCATGCCTTTCCACGGAATAATTTTTGGAATCTGATCCCTATCATACCTGTTCATTCTTACTCGTCGCTCGACTTATCGTGACTAAATTCAAGATGGCTGCAAACGCTAAACTTCGTGAAGGTACTGTCTGTATAAATCGTCTTGTAAGTAAACTACCAGTGCTTTTTCAAAGTTCTCAATGTCTCGTTTTAAATGTCAGGGCCCTCGGAAGTCTACCAATGAAGTGTGGAGATATATTGAGCCTCGTAAATAGTGTAAAACAGTGATTTATTTGCATGGCTAGCCCAATGCCGAAGCACCACCATTGAAAAAGCTGTTGGTAGCATCGGCTAACTAGCGCCAGATTTTGGAGTGCAGGGGACAAGCCGAGATGGGCTATGAGACATACGTTCACACTCGGTATCATGTTTCAACACACTTTAGGTCAATATCACACCGGAATTCTCCTTTAAGGCTATGCATTTGAGCTGACTGGTGATTTCAGCTTTGACAGATGTTTTCTTTTCAATTTAACATGGCCTGTACACACAGACATTATAAAATAGGAATATAGGAAAGGATCACCAGACATTGTTGATATGTGCTAGGTAGAGCATATTGACTGGCTTTCAATAAAAAGGTGCTGATGGTTGTCATGGTAAATTTAACAAGAACTTTAACATCCTGCACTTCTCTCATAAATATGAAGCAGTGAAATTCTCATAAACTTATTTGACTACTGCTGATCACACGTCATGTCAACAGTTTTTGTGCGGCAATGTGTCACACCTGCACTGCATTGTTAAACATCGGCTCTTTTTGGCAGAGAGTGAGAGTGAGGAAAGTGAAGGCCTCTCTGTAGCTGGGCTTTGAGACAGTACATCAGATGAACTACCGAGGTCAAGCAAGCCTAGTGCCCAGCAACACCACCCTACATGTGCAAAACACAGAGCAACCAAGCTACCATGGCTTTATTTGGTACCACACACACACACACACACACACACACACACACACACACGGGCACATGCACGGACACGCACACAAACACACACATATGCTCATGTTACTTAGTTCCTACATCAGTGGGAATCTTGTTACAGTTCTTACGAATGGCAGTTTATTTACCCATAATTCCGCATCTCTACTGACAGCAGGCAAAACCCCCTTCTGAGAGCCCCACGCTCTTCCTACTAGTGTGTCCACATGCACCTGCTTTTCATGCGTTCCATCACGCTAACACCTCTGCGCAAAAGCATGCTCGTGTACACACACACACACACACACACACACACACACACACACACACGTGTAGCCTGCAAGGAAAGGAAGACCCAAGGCCTGTCTTTCCTCAGCGTTCAGTGAGTCTACTTACAATGCATGTGTCAAGGCATGGAGAGTTTCTGAGATGTGGTTTGTTGGTTTGTTTTTCAGTCGGTTGAGTGCTTTCCCTTCCCAGCTACAGGCTACAGTGCCAATTTGGCTGATAAAGTCCCAAATAGTGTGTGTGTGTGTGTGTGTGTGTGTGTGTGTGTGTGTGTGGTTTGGGTGCCTGTATGTAAGACACACAGTAAACAGTCTCTGATATGCAGACCTCCTCCTTCCCAAGACTGCCCGGTGCTAAACACATGCACTGCCAATCACCGGACCCTGTCTCACGCACTGAGTCTACACTTACACACTCAAGCAGCTGCAGGAGGCCTCTGTCTCTCTCTCTCTCTCTCTCTCTCTCGGTCCCCCTCTCACTCACACACACACACACTATACAAACACACACAACATACATACACATAAGCTTGCATACACACACACACACACACACACACACACACTTGTCTCTCATTTGCCCCTTTCCCTCTGGGGCATCATAACGTTGAGGCTTTTATTGCCACGGCGACAGCATGAAGGCACTTGAGCCTCTCTCTCTCTGTGGTTAATGAGTTGAAGTCTAATTGTAAACCATAATAACCCCACACCCAACCCAGCTCTTCACACTGAACCCTAAACCTGTGCCCTTAACCCAACACTTACCACTCAAGACCAGTCACCTGCCCGTACAGAGACAATGCTTAAAGCCATAATCCCCGCTATGTTAACCTTAATTCTCAACCCCGAGCATTAACCCGATCACATTACTATTATTAAAGTCATTAGTACTCTGTTATGTTTCACTAATCATTTTTGATCGAGCCCTTGGGCTAATTTGAATTAGCTTCTGGCTTAATCAGGAGTCAACTGTATTTCATAGTCATATCAGTTAGTTAGTTAAATGTAAAAGTATAGAAAGCATGCCAAATCTACTTCAACCTGTGTAGTCCTGTGTAAATGTAAGTAGCTCGATCAGACATGAAGTATTAAGGTGCTATTTTGCCTCTTTCTTAATCAGCATTGTCCAGTTATTAAAAAGGAACACATTTTATTTATGCAAGACGTGAGCACATCTTTCAGCACAGAAATGGATATCTTTCACCATAGTTTTCATCAATGGAATAGCAATGCACTTAAAGTCAGGGTCGTGCAAGATGCTGAAATCTACAGCCCCAGCCATCCACCAACACCCCCACTGCCTGTTAGA
This sequence comes from Alosa sapidissima, assembly GCF_018492685.1. NCBI lineage: Eukaryota > Metazoa > Chordata > Actinopteri > Clupeiformes > Clupeidae > Alosa > Alosa sapidissima. The sequence continues at coordinate 12,453,134 of NC_055968.1, read as the reverse complement.
ACACCTGACACCCAAACACCAGCTGCTTCAGGTTGGCAACACAAACAGACAAGCAACTTGGCAACCATCTCCCTCTCTCTCGACCCCCCCCCCCCCCCCACCACCACCACCACCACCACTCTCTCTCACTCTCTCTCCCACTTGCTCACTTTCACTCTCTTTCTCGTTTCTTTCTGTCTCCCTTACTCACTCTCACTCTCTCTCGCTCTCTCTCTCACACACACACACACACATGCACGTCTGCAGAGCGGGATGCATCTCCTTTTCTGGTTTGTTTATTTTAGTTTGCTTTTTTGCATCAATCGCTGCTTCACACCTCCTTCAGTTTCTGCCACTTCTGTTCGCACCAGGGCCCATCCCTGTCCCCTCCTCATCTGAGCCCTTCGCTCTATATCTCAATTTCTTTCCACTGCTTTCCCCACTTTTACCTTCTTCCCTTCCCTTCTTTTTCAAGCCATCTGCACATTTTTTTTTTTTTTAAATCCCCCGTCCCACATAAGGCAGGAGTTGGTACTGATTCCTTGTTGTACAACCTACTGGGTACCCTGTTAGCAAAATTTCTCAATGTGCAGGGTTCCATTAAAGTGTATCGGACTGTCCAGCACAATGGAAAAATGACACTAAAGAGGTACTAAGTGTGTCAGAAAGGGTCACTTCTTTGGTATGGTTCACCAAAGCTGTTCTGGACCACCAGCGACCGTGATTCTTGAATTTCTGTCTGTCTGTCTGTCTGTCACTCACTCACTCACTCACTCACTCACTCACTCACTCACTCACTCACTCACTCACTCACTCACTCACTCACTCACTCACTCACTCACTCACTCACTCACTCACACACACACACACACACACACACACACACACACACACACTCACACACTCTCACACTCGCTCTCTCTCTCTCCTGCTGCATGTGTGAATGGTGTGCCTCTGTGTTAATTTGTGTAGTGAGCAAAGCCATACATGCTCTGAACTTGAATTTGTAGTTGATCTTGAATTCAGTGGCCGAGTAGGAGTCTGGTTCTGGTACCTGTCGTTGCCATGGTATGGGGGTCGCTGATTTACTACGCACTTGCCAGAACTTCCTCTAAATGTGTTTGCTGCCGTTATAGAAAGTGGTACGTCAACATCATCAGGCTCAGGGCTCTTACTCTCCCTCTCTAAGATGGGCCCTCACGGTCAAGAGCATTTTTTTTTATATAGAAATAGTGTGAGTGCAAGCGTGAGTCATGTTTGTGTACATGTGTGTGTGTGTATGTGTGCGAATGCATTGCGTGGGTAAGAGACATTGAGACATACGTGTTGACAGATGTAATCCACACCCCTTAAGTCTGAAATATTAGAGACCAGTCTTCGACCCCCCCCCCCCCCCCCCCCCTGTTTTTTTTTGGAAGGCAGGGTGGTTCATATGTCCACAGGGCTCTTTGTCATTCCCAAGACCCAAATAAATCAGAAATTCTAAGCAGGCCATGCCACCTCATTCTTTACAAACACATGCCACAGCCCATGCCCGGCTCCGTCGGTCACTTATAAACCCATATATGCTGCACACACACATCTGGAAGATTGATCTCAAGGGCTTCAGAAAGAGTGGCTTTAAAAAGCCTAGATCTAACTTAAGCCCTTTTGGCTGAATTGAATGCCTAAAATGGCCTCCAGAAGGTGTGGGGTCTGCATTAGTTTGTTAATGAGACCCAGGGCAAATATTTCTCAATATAGTTTACATTATCAGCTTTCATGGCAGGCCTGGTTTGTTTACTTAAACCTGTTATACAGAGCTGTCCCAGATATCTCATAATCTATAGGCCCCTGTAGCCCTTCTACGCTCCAGTATATTGGCCTTAATCTTTACCTCACTCATGAAACAAGGCTTCTTTTCTTAAGGACGTACTTCAACTTGAGGTTTTCTTGTGTGTGAATCGTTGTGTAGTCAGTGTTCACTGAAAGTACATTAGAGGTCTACTCTGAAAAATATATTCAACAGTCATTGCTTTTGTTGTCACTGCTATACTTGACTGCCTAGACCTACATAACTGTAATGCCCATGCGACGCCTTTGATGACACAAACCACCAACTGTGAAGAATCTCAGAATCTTCGGTGAGGGCTCAACTCTGTGACCTCATTTCACTGCCCACCTCTGACCCCTGGCAGGGTCCGACTCTAACATGACATTAGGGGTCAAGGGTCGCCACTGGCGTTTAGCTTCAGAGAAGAGCTTGTGTAACTTCTCCATTTGGACTCCAGCCGTCACCACTGATCACCACTTGAGCCCCAGCTATATTTATATCTTCTTCTCCTTCTTCTACTTCTTCTTCTTCTTCTCCTCTCTCTTTCTCTCACTCGCTCTCTCTCCCCCTCTCTTTCTCTCCCCCTCTCTGTCTTTCACTCTCTTTCCCCCCCACCCTATGGAGGGAGTGATGAAACTCTCCTAATTAACTGACAGGCTGTTGGTCATAGGAAAGGAGGGAGGGGGGTGTGGGTGGGTTGGCTGTTTGCAAGACTGCCCAGGGGCCAGAGTAACCCTTCAACCCCCCACCCCACCCCACCCCACCCTCTTGTCCCACCTGGCCCCTGGCCTGCATGGGGACAGAAACCCAAGCCTCCACTCCTCTCCCTCCCAACTTTCCATGGCTGCCTGTCTGATGGGCCACTCAAGCTGCCTGCAGCGCTATTCTGGGAGCAGGGAGTTATCCAACGCCTTTCCTTTCTCACTGGCACTCCAGCCTGTTGATCTCTGCTCTCTGTCTCTCTCTGCCCTGCCTTGAAAACCAAAAGACAACAATTTTATCATCAAAATTCTATAGCTGATGTTTTTAGTAAGGTCCCACCTTTTGAAGGTTTTAGAATATCTTATTAGCATAGATTTTAAAAAACATATTTAAGTTTAAACACACAGTGCTCTGGCCATTAAATAGCCTTAGTTGCGGAAATGGTCTTAAATTAAACAAACAAACAAACAAACTCTGTCTCTCTCTCCCTCTCTCTCCATCTCTCTTGACCACTCTCTCCATCATTCCATTCTTGCCATTTTCTTCCTCACTCTCTTTTTTTCCTCACCCAAACCTCTCTTTCGCTCTCTTTACCTCCCCCTCTCTCTCCCCCGCCCCCCCCCCCCTCTCTCTCTCTCCATAATGTGTTCAGTCCCCTGTGCCTCTCTGCTACCTCCCCAGAGAGCAGTTACGTTTTTGTTTTTTGCAGGGGCTCTTCTGGCCCGCCAGGCATTCCAGTCCTCCAGCTCCACACACACACACACACACACACACACACACACACACACACACACACACATTTACACTCACAAACAAACTGTCCAGACGCCCCTGCCAGTCCCCACAGGTGCTTCCTCAAATTAACCCCAGGCCGAGCACCTGCTGTCGGGTGGTGGCGTGTGCTGCAGGCCTGGGACACTAAAGTAGCACGACTTTGGTCAGGGTTTGAGAAGGAGGAGGAAGAGGAGGAGGAGGTCAGAACTGGATGAGGACTTAAGACCCATATGTCCAGGCAGCAGCCATGATAAACGATAACTGCAGGCTATAGTTTTAAATATCACTCTAGGTCATGAGAGGCGCGAACATCAACACCACACACTGTAACATGAAGAACGATGTTGTCGTCGGGCATCACTTTCAGAACGCAGCTGATTAAAAACACTGACAGCCAGAATACAACACATTTTAAAGGTGTGGCAATAAAGCATAAATTATATATTTGAGAGACGTTCTTCCTCATTGGTTAGTAAGGATGGCCTTGGTATTGTTACAGTTGTTGTTATATATTTCTCATTGGCAGGTCCTTTAGGCGAGTTCTGTGTCAGGGCTGTGGGTTGTGCCATGGATTTCTCACTCGTTCTGAATTACCATCTGCAGTCATGACATGCCACCACCCCAACCTCTCCCATCCTCTCAACCCTGTGTGTGTGTGTGTGTGTGTGTGTGTGTGTGTGTGTAATTATGTTTGTGTAATTATGGATGATTGTTTGTGTTTGTCAGCGTGTGCTCTACCCCGTTGAAGTGCTTTAAGATAACTGCTAATCCTTCTGTGGCAGTATCGATCAGGCGCCCTGAATAATTAATGCCTAACGGATTTAATTAGTGAGATTTGCTCAGACGGCCGGCAAAGGAATGGAATCGTAACCTGAGGGAGGGGTAAAAGCCTGCATTCGACACACACACACACACACACACACACACACACACACACACACACACACACACACACACACACACACACACACACTCACTCACAAATGCACACAGTATACAGACAATCTGAACATGTAATGTACATACAAAATATGTCCAATACACACACAACTTGAACATGTACAGTATGTAACAAATATGTATACACACAGCCATGTATACACACAGCCAGGTATACATGCACGTAAACACAACCTGGACATACAGTATGTATAACACGCATGCATGCATACTCTCTCTCTTTCTCTCTCTTTCTCTCTCTCTTTATGCCTCTCCCTCTCTTTCTCTTTCTCCATTTCTTCGTCTGCCTTCTTCTCGTGATTATTGCAGGATATCTGTATAAAGACAACACACACCCACACACATACAGAAATGCACAAGGAAGCATGTATTTTGGCAAGATGTGGAGGCCCATTTAATTCAGCCACCCCCCTCTCTCTCTCTCTCTCTCTCTCTTTCTCTCACTCACTCACTCTCTCTCTCTTTCTCTCTCTTTCTCTCTCACTCACTCACACTCTCTCTCTCTCTTTCTCTCTCTCTCAAATTCAAATTCAAATTCAAGTATGCTTTATTGGCACGACAAACCATATGATGCATTGCCAAAGCGTTCACAGGAATAATAATAATTAAAGAAAATACAAATACAAAATGATATAAACATGTACAAACATTACAAACATTGTTACACTTCGTCACACACACACACACACACACACACACACACAGACAGCACGTCACAACCATACAAGACCATTGTCTGTACACGTGCATAAGAAAACCAAGACAGGACAAAACTCTCTCACTCTCTCTCTCTCTCTCTCTCTCTCTCTCTCTCTCTCTCTCTCTCTCTCTCTCTGTCTCTCTCTGTCTCTGTCTCTCTCTCTCTCTCTCTGTCTCTCTCTCTCTCTCGCTCTCTGTCTCTCTCTGTCTGTGTGTTTTTGCTCCCCTGCTGCTTGTGATCTGTGAGCTGTTAGCGGTGGCGGGAGGTGGCAGCGGGAGGTCAGGTCATCCTGCGGTCCTAGGGTCCTCGCGGATCGCTGGGATTACAGCACCGTCTCGTGTCACCGTGTTCCAAGCGCTCACGCCTGATCAGGCTATTTTTACACTTATATCTCGTATCGCACATCACATCTTGTGCATGACATATACACTCACACACACGTACACTTACACACACACACACACACGTACACTTACACACACACACACACACGTACACTTACACACACACACACACACACGTACACTTACACACACACACACACACGTACACTTACACACACACACACAGACACACACGCACACACACACACACGTACACTAACACATACACACACGTACACTAACACACACACACACACACACACACACACGTACACGTACACCCACACATATACACACATACATACACTAACACACACAGACACACATACACGTACACGTACACCCACACCCACACCCACACATACACACACATACAGATATATGTATTCTGTGTCATGGAGTTCTTTCCTCTCTCCATTTCAGTCTCCATGTCTCTCCTGCTCGCGCTCAGGCTTTGGCCATGTTGGGATTCTCTTGCATTTGCAGTGTTGATCAATTCAGTGCAAGTCCACTGCTGTGGCGCCATGGTGGTGACCTGTCGTATGTACAGTACCCACTGGTGGCTTTCTGCAATGCTGTGAATTATCAGAGGGCAGTTACCTGAGAGGACTGCTATTCTGTGCCCTGATAGCTCTGTAAGAATGGCATGTGAAGATGTAGGCTACATACATTTGGATGTTGCATGGCTATATGCAGTTTCTCCAAATAATCAATTGTAAGATCCACCAACTTTGCTTATCTTACACACACACACACACACACACACACACACACACACACACACACACACACACACACACATATTTTAATGCTTTTTATTTAGACACAGGAGAAAATTATATCCAATTGGATGACCTACAGATCCAAACATTGATGGAAGTATGTTGCACATTTAGACAGATCTGATTAAACACAGAATGCTTGTGCTATTCATCCTTTATGCACCAGTGGTTATAGGTTAATGGATACACTACCTGTTATTGCAGAAATGGAGCAGTACTTTGTTAGTCTTTTTGCATTTGGCTTGCTTACAGAGTTGCAACACTGTTGCAATCCATATAAAACAAGTTTGTGTATGTCCAAGACTCATAAACACATACACGCGCACACACACACACATATTCACACACAAATACGCAGGCATGCTCACATGTGAGCACATGTGCACACAGACCCTTAAAGTAAGATAGATGGCAGGCATTTCCCTAGTGGGGTGCGCAATGGGAATGGTCAGTTTGTCGGCTGTCAGGAGTGTTTGGTTTCCCGGGCCCTTTGGGAGACTGAGGTGAGGGAAAATATTGATTTCCAGGTCTTTATCTCTATTTAAGCCACCCCCCCCCCTTACACACACACATACATACACACACACACATACATACACACACACACACACACACACACGCACACAGATACCACCACCACCCTCACCCTCAATCCCAATAGTTGTTTTTTAAGTGTATTTGATGGGAGCTATGTTTGTGTGGGAACTTCAATTTGAAACATGGCCCACACACAACAAAAAGCCTACTGTTGATTACTGTTAAAGACTGCATTCTGTACATTTGGTACGCATCTGTATTTAACCTAAGGTCCTGTACCTAAGCGGTTGGGTACAAACAAGTGTACCTTTACACCCCTATGCTGTAGTAAATTCAAGTCCTCAGCCCCCAGTTGGCTTGATGACTTGGTGTCTGTGCACGTGTGAATCTGTTCACATAGCCTACTTATTTTTTATACCATGAAACCCTGTCAGAGCGTAATGTACTGATAATGTCAGCGGTTGTGTGTGTGTGTGTGTGTGTGTGTGTGTGTGTGTGTGAGAGAGAGAGAGAGAGCAGTGTCCTCAATGCAGAGGAGTGGACGCTGCTATTTTAGGGGTGCAGATTGCACCCATCTCGGGGTGGGGGTGGGGGGGTGGGGAGGTGGTTTTGCAGCCCGTCCCAGATCCCCTTTCATGGCATTCTGCTCTTAACGACCCACCTGAGGTGACACCTCTCCGGTTTTCATGGTGATGGGACCCCTGTCACTAACATAATGTGGCACATCTTCTCCATAACTGTTTCTAATGACCTAACCCACTCTGTCTTTCACAAGTATAATAAATGCCTCAGTATAAGCCTTACTATATCACCTGATTGCAATGCAGAGAGAAGCACACCAGGTTACTGGAAAAGTGTCCCAAGTGAGATTTTTCACTGTGTTTGGGAGTGTCACATTTCTACCAGATCAAGTTAGCAGGTTAACACGGAGGAGGTGATTTTTGTAAGCTACACTTGCATTTCTCTGTGTCAGATCAGATGGAGTCCTATCCTGAAGTAGCCAGAGCTCAATTCTATTTAGAATATGAATCTGGAACTGGAGTATTGGGCAGGGTTCCCACGGGTCATAGTGTAGATAATGGAACTTTGTAGGATGGAAGACAAATGTTCTCAATATGACTTGACCAAAGCCAAATATGACTTTTTTAGAATATTATATTATATTAATATTAATGCCTAAACATTGCATATCAGATAGGCTAATGTGGGATTCATTTGTGATATAGACATGGTCTAAACAAAATCAGAGATGGTACAACAACAACCTTTTCTGATTTGATACAGAATGGCCCATCTGTAAGCTAGCCTGATCATATAGGCTCCTGCAGTAGATCATGTAGTCAGTCGCCTGGTGTTGACGTGATGAGGTAGCCTAGATCTGGTGCGATTGGCAGCCAGAGTGTGGAACAGATGGTGTGGTTAACGTTTCGGCAGTACTGTGGTCCCGAATTCCAGTAATTCTCAACTCTACTCTCCTCTCTTATCCTCTCCTCTCCTCTCCCATTCTGGAAGTGGTAAAATGAATCCTCATAGTGGGTGCTGAGGCCTGGTCTAGTCTGGGACTGGCTGGCCTGTGGTCACTCAGTCGTGTCACTCACCCAATCAATCAGTCAGTCACCGCGCTCTCCGGGTCCGAGAAGGGGATCGCCTGAGCCTACATTTTGGAAGGGGCAGGGTGGGGCGGGGAGGGTGGAGGTCCATTTTCATGGCGAAATGATGAATGATGTTGTGCAACCAGAACCTTGCCCCGGGTGGGTTTCGTGTGGCTGCCGTTACAGACGGCGAGGAGCCCCGGCTGGCAGATGAAGTGTTTTAAGAGGCTACATGAGAGCGTCACTCATGCGTCTCCAACTCCTTATGCGCAAGGGGCACATCACTCAACTTTATATGGGCTGTCATTGCACTTTACGAAGCGTCCGCATACCGAGCCTATACATACTCGCGGGACACAAACACATATTGACACACACACACACACACACACACACACACACACGCACATACACACATACACACGCTCAGATAAACACACATGCACCTGCCCCTGGTTGCCCCTAAGGGATTTGGTGTGTAGGAGATTGCGGGTAAAGAATCCTCTGATGGTTTAGGTTGAAACGTGGGCCCATGCCACTTAACCTTTAACTGACCTAACTGAAGTCCCGCACTCATCACACACAAGTGCCCAGACGCACGCACGCATGCATCACATCACTCATACTTATATTAGAGTGACTCGACAGAGCTATTGACTTCAGGAATGACCTTAGCATGCACACGCACATTTTGCGTATACGTGCCTCGGTGGTCATGTCAGTCACAGCCTACAGTCCGCAGTGGCATTTGTTTATGTTTCTGGAGTATCTGGAGTTTCAAGGCCTTTCTGAAGGTGACCGCAAGTGCATAGCTGCATCTCTGGACTGGACTTTTGTATTGCAACCTCCAGGTCAGAACACCTTTAGGGAATTATCATCTCCAAGTAAACCCGTCACCAGTGGACAAACAAGGAGCAACTAATAATGACTCTGGCCGTGACTGGACTGGAGGGAACGCAACAGCATGTGGCACTAAGGGTTGTGAACTTTTTTTTTGCATGATTTTAAATTGTTGGTGCCAAATGGCGTAAACCGTGGCCAGTCCGTTGGTTCATTAGCCCATCATAACCGATTGATTATTAAGTGAATGAACAGGGCTCTCACTGAGGTGTCAGATTTGCGAAGGAGCAAGTGAGCGCTGCTTGAAGTGGCGTTCTACCCCGATGTGTCCTCAAATCCTCCTTCGTGAAGCTCATCTGCCTGCCGGCTCTAAGCCCCGTCTCTCTCTGTCATAACCGTCAAGATATCCGCTCATCTCCGAGGAAAGGGCTGTGGAACTGCTGCTTCCCGGTTGGACGTCCATGTAGTCTTGCGCTGTGAGACTTAATTGACACTAGTGGTGTGTGTCGCTCATTTAGAAGGGTGTGTATGTGGAGGGTGTGTGTGTGTGGGGGGGAGGGGCTGCTCATTACAGCTGCACCTTCCTGTCGGGGGTTATGCATAGGTGGGTGTGGGGGTAGAAGATGAGCCCCTGGAGGATTTGGGGGCTGAAGCGGAGAGTGTACGCGGGGGTCCCTGGGGCCTCAGTGTCCTGTCGCTGATAAGATGAATGAGCTGACAGCGACGCCACAGCGCCGAATGGCAGAGCCGCGAGCTGGCAGAGAGCTGTCAGACGTGGCACAGGATGGCTGCCATGATGGCAGGCAAGCGGGCGGGTTGGCACCGGGCGGGCATAGGGACGGTCGGGCCGCCCGCCGATGAGTGAGCCCCTAAGCGGATCGGGGACGATAGCTTCCACACGTCACACCCTCGTCATCTCAATGCCCTGTAGGGAGCAAGACAGCATCTATGGATGAGACACTCAATGGGACATGGGCTAGACCCCGCATGACCCTGAGTAGACTCCCGCAACCCAAGACCTGAGATTAGGCTTGTCATTAGGTATCTGCACTGTAAGTAGTGATTTGGGCTGGTAGGCCCATCACTGGCACAGCTTGCCCTCAGAGAAGTGCCTCTGCATGCTATATCAGTAAAGATGGAAGGAGCTGTAGAGAAAATGGTAGAGGTCAGATGCAGGGCCAGGACGCAGGAGGTACGATAAGACAGGGGTTGGGCATGAGATGCTGGATGTCAAAGGTAGTTTGAAGAGGAGGTGATTACATTGGAGATCAAAGATTCAGGTGATAGAATTTGAGGAGGAGATGTTTATTGGTGGGTTGGTTGCTAGATGGCTGTTGATGAGACCTGAGTAGTGGTGTCCTGGAGATGAAGCATTTGAATCCGAGGCTATAGATGGACTTAAGGTTTTAGATGGCAGATGTTGAAAGTCGAGGTTGGCTCTTCACACTGTATGTTGTGGCCTGATGTAAGGGGAGATCAGATCTAGACCAAATGTAGGGTTGGGCGTTGTGCATTGCACTTCAGGGATGTGGAGACTGAGAGGTGATCATTGCTTTGGGTTGGCTCTTAAGGTGTGTAGGCTGAGAGGAAAACCATTAGAATGTAAGGCTACGATAATAGCTGATTAGCTGTAGACATTAAGGGATGCATTAAGTTAAATGACTGAGGCTTCCATTCAAACACTCCCCACTGCTATTTTAGAAAGGAAACGTGATTGGTTGATCTCAGATGGCCTTAAGAAGACATCATCTTGTGCTACTCTGAAACCATTTACCTCTGGGTGTGTGCAAGCTCTGGGGAACACACATACACACACACACACACACACACACACACACACACACACACAGACACACACTCCCTCTCTCAAAGGTCTTCTGACGAGTGGGGGATGTGTGTCAGTGAGCGATGGATGGGCCACTCCTGGTCGTAAAGTCCAGCAGCTTGTGTTGCTTCATTGGGTCTGGACCCAACGGGGTCTCAATCTTTCTCCTAATAGCCCTCTGACAGGTCCACGCACACCGTGTGACACGCACACACACACACATGCTCACAGAAACATGTGTATACATTCACTTCTATCCACACACACTTACTCACACACTCATTGAAATATTCATCAATACTGACCTGTCTCACACGTGCAGTCATTCCTTTAAATGCTTGTGTGTTCTCTCTCTCACTCTCTCACTCTCTCTCTCTCTCACTCTCTCACTCTCTCTCTCACTCTCACACACACACACACACACTCACTCACACACACTACACTCACTCACACTCTTTGTACTATTCCACTTTACCTGATGCTCACTGACAGGGCTATTGAACCACTGCCTCCAATGTGCTTGTATGTGTGTGTGTGTGTGTGTGTGTGTGTGTATGAGAGAGAGAGAGAGAGAGCGAGATAGAGAGAGAGAAGGCAGTGGGAGCTGCTGGCTGTGTTGACAAGCCCTATTAGTCATCTACAGGGAGGCCCAAATAGCTCTGACTACAATACAGATGACTGCTGCGGAAAAGAAAGGCACTTCAAGCCAGCCAACTAATCCCCTACAACCACCCCCCACCTCTCCCACAGACACACACACATGATCGCTCACACAGGTGCACTCGGGGAAGCTCACATAGTCACATAGAAAGCCACACTCATGTATGCATAAATCCTGGGTAAACGGGAGGTCCCATTCTTCTGTCCATCACCAGTAAATTCTTGGGAGATGAATTTCTCGCTGTGATACAGACCTATCTTCCTGTAGGGTTGTGTACTCGTGGCCAAGTAGTATTTTTTTCTGTTCATTTTCATTTTTTTTGAAGCAACAAACCAAATCCTTTTCCTTATTCCCAAATTCCTTTTACTGGGTTACATTTCTGCTTTCTCCTTGGATATTAACTGTGAGTAGTGAGTACTGTTAATACTGTTAACAGTGAACAGAGTCAAACCGTGCTTCTCTGGCACGATGGATTTCAGTGTGCCTTGTGTCTGATAAAAGGTAGCTTAAGTTCATATATATTTGGCACGAGTCTGCTTCCGGACTCTTCCATCCTTTACGCAGATGGAGCGTGGCTGCCATGAGCTAGTGAGAAGCCTCATCTCCACTCCAGGATGGATGAACAGAGAGAGAAAGAGGGAGACAAATAGACAAATAAGTAAATAAATAAATGGCTCCTGGCTGGCGTCGGCTGATGAATGTGTGAAATGATAGGATGAATGAGAGGTGAAGAGAAGTGTGGGGACACAGGGGAGGCGACAGTGGAAATGATTTATTAGACTCATAAAAATTCTGCCTTTGTTATTCCTTCATTTTCCTCGGCGAGCCTTGTTAAAAAGAGCGCCTGTCAGAGAAGTTGTAAGGGTGGCTGCGAGTGCGCTGAGGAGTGTGTGTGTAGTGAGCGCATGTTCCCTTGTGTCGTGTGTGTGAGCGTAAGAGAGATATGACTGTGTGAGTGTGTGTGTCTGTGTGTGTGTCCTTGTCTCATTTTTTGGTTTCTGTTTCAGACTAAATCTCTTGTTTGAGTTGCTTCCCTCTTCTCCTCGTCTTTGTCCTCAGGCCCTGCTGTTCACCTTGCCCCGAGTCGGGTCCGAACGCGCTACCGGATCGATGCCAGGCGCTGGCACGCGCTCCCACACCAGCCCCACCCCCACCCCAGTACGGCCCGCTCATGGAGGTCCAGGAGAGTCCAGTCAGCCAGGTCAGATGCTGGACAAGACACACCCGCCCGCTCACCCGCCTCACCGGTTGTCATGGCGACACACACTCAGCATTCTGCCTACTCAGCAACCCCCCGCCCCCCCCCCCCCCCCCCCCCCGGCTCTGCCTTTTTTGCTCTTGCTCTCTGTCTTTTCTCTCTCTCTCTCTCTCTCTCTCTCTCTCTCTCTCTCTCTCTCTCTCTCTCTCTCTCTCTCTCTCTCTCTTTCTCTTTTGCTCTTTTGCTCTCCTGCATCTCCCATACTCCAGTCCTGCATGTGTCATGTAAGTGCTCCTTTAACACATGGGGCAGGAGATAAGCCTCCTATCTACTCCTGCTATAAGGAGCAGGAAAGGGAGCAGGAGCGCTCGTCCTCTGGTTATTACAGTCCATTACGACCATATAGTCATAAACACTAATTTATCCACACACACACACACACACACACACACACACACACAACGTAATGCCATCCTCTTTGCTGTCCATCTCTTTCTTTATTTATCCTCTGGCATGAAATGATGGAGAGAGAGCAGAAGGTGAGAGTCATAGAAGAATGACAGAACGAGTGATGAATAGAGATGAAGATGAGAATGATGAGGGAGGGAGAAAGAGAGACTTGGAGAAGGAGAGAGAGAGAGAGTTGGAGAGAGTGGGGTTGGAGAGAGAGTGAGTTAGAGAGAGAGAGTTGGAGAGATAGAGAAAGAGAGAGAGAACTGAGGGTGTGTAGACTAGACGTGGTAGAGATATCCCTTGTAAATCAGGTGTCTATCCCCACACATTCAATGCTCCTATTAAGCAAATGAATCGAACTTCATTCCTTTGATTTAGTGCGGAGGGCAGAGACTCCAGAGAGGCAGCGAGAGATTTAGAGAATTTGAAGGGAGGAGAAGGGAAGAGATGGCAGAAAGAGAGGAGGAGAAGGAAAGAGATGGCAGAAAGAGAGGAGGAGAAGGAAAGAGATGGCAAAAAGAGAGGAGGAGAAGGAAAGAGATGGCCAAAAGAGTGTTATTTAATTTAGAGTCAGGGAGAGAGGGGGTTAGAGAGTGTAGGAAAGCCGTGTTCACTGTGTCATTACTGTACTGCTATGTAACTACATGTCTTTGAGTTTCTGGATATGTCGGATACAGTTGATTATCACTTTTGTGATCAGTCTGTTAAGAGTAGCTATGCTTAGGGCGTGTATGCATATGTAGGGCTGCACAATTAATCATACTAAAATTACAATCTCAGTTTACACATATAGTTTATCAGGTAAATGAGTGCTGTGAACACTACACATGCAATAAATAGTGATTTCATGAAAATCGTGATTTTCCTTTTATCCAGTGTTCTACAGTGGCATCCCTAATGTTACGCATATGTTGAGCATATGTTGAGTGATCAGAGTGCATGTTGTGTACAAGTATGATCAGTGTACATTGAGAGTAGCATGATGAGGATACGTTAAGTGTATATCCTCTATGTTTTAACATATGAAGATTAATGTATGTTGGGAGTATGTCATGTGCATGTTTTAATTACACAATGCTAAGTGTATATTAAGTGTGTTGGAGGTATGTTTTAAGTATGTTAATATACGTTGAGAGTATGTTAGGTGTATGTTAAGTGAATGTTTAATAGAGAGACCCAGCTGGAGGGGGCCTGCCCCTGTGGCCTGAGGCTGATGACGGATCGCCGCTCATTGACTGCTCCTGCAGTTAATATTGATTCACTATGGCATTTTCAATTTGAGGCGCCATGACGCTGCGCTGTGTGAAATATTAGAGGGAAATGAGAGAGAGAGAGAGAGAGAGAGAGAGAGAAAGAAAGAAAGAAAGAAAGAAAGAGTGAGAGAAATGAGAGAGAGCGAGAGCGAGAGAGAGAGAGTCTGACTGGGTGACTGGGTCCTCTCTGTGCCCACCTGACCTTTGCTTGTGCTGCTGATGTCAGCGGTGTTCCCACCTGTGTTGACCTCTGTCGTGTCCGCCCTCTTTGCTGTGTCGACACGTGCGCTCGGCCACACTGTGCCAATACCTGTGCTGATGTCAGCTCTGCCTGTGCTGACGATGTTCTCCGTGTTCCACCTCTGCCCCCGTCCTAAAGGTGTTCTCACCTGTGCACATGATGTAGCCTCGGGTCTCCAAATGATGATGTTTATCCAGTGATGATGTTTATGGAATTGATCAAACCCAAGCACTGCTGGTTAACCAGGTGTTCATATGCATCGTTTCTGATGGGTAACCTGAAGGAAACGTCTCATATGGATTGATGATATATTTTGATGCGCCTAATCTTGGTCGTGTTCTTGCCAGTGATAGTCTCTGTTTAATCTCTTAGAATTTGGCAAGTGGCTACCAGTGGTTAAGACAGCAATCTCTAAGTGGGCAATTTTCATTGGATGATATAAGATTCCATGATACATACATGCCAGCACAAGCACTCCAACAAAGTAGTGCGCGCACACACACACACACACACACACACACATACACACACACTCACACACGCGTGCGTGTGCACAGACATTCTCAGACACACACACACACACACACACACACACACACACACACACACGCAGACACACACCCTGTTCCAGTCACGGCCTCTTTACTTGCCCCTCAGCCCCAGGGGGACTAGGGTGACCCCCAGCTCCCAGCATGCCTTGCAGGAGTGTGTAGTCAGCAGGATCAGGCCTGCGGGTGATTGGTGGGCTGGCGTGGAGGTGGGGTTGGGGGGTGGGTGGGACTCGCTGGAGAAATGGCCACCGTAAATCTGCCCTGCCACCAGAAAAGAGATATAATCTCAACATTAAGCACATTAATAGTAGCAGGAGCTGAATTAAGAAAGCTGTAAAGCACGGGCCGTCAGCGCGTATATCACACCAACCCCCCCTCCCCTCCTCCTCCTCCTCCTCCTCTCCTGTTCTCTCCACTCCTCCCACTCCACTCCTCCTCCTCCTCCTCCTCCTCTCCTGTTCTCTCCACTCCTCCCCCTCCCCTCCTCCTCCTCCTCCTCCTCTCCTGTTCTCTCCACTCCTCCCCCTCCCCTCCTCCTCCTCCTCCTCCTCTCTTGTTCTCTCCACTCCTCCCACTCCACTCCTCCTCCTCCTCCTCCTCCTCTCCTGTTCTCTCCACTCCTCCCCTCTGCTCTCCTCTCTCTTGTCTCTCCTCCCTTTCTT